>NC_092422.1:172543525-172741025 GCF_036169615.1 Heliangelus exortis
GAAGCAATAATTCCTATCTGATTTCAAGATGTGTTTTGTGAAGTTAAGGAAACACAACTATCCAACATGCTTCTTGTCAGATAGGAGGCACAACTCTGTAACCAAGCTGGCTTTTCATTAGATCCTGTATCTGTACACTTGTAAGGCTTTGATGGGGTGGCCCTGTCCAAGTGTCCTGAGCAAAATTCATGACGTCTGCCTTCTTTCTCATTTCTCAAACTGGACTTGTAGGTTTGTTTAGGTCTCAGTAAAATATATTTCCTTCCTCACATGGTCTGATTTACACCTGTGGCTTTTTATCTTCACATTTAGAATGGCAGCTTTTCTGCTGGGCTTTCTTTCCACTCAGGCTGATTATTGTTTGCTTTAGAAGTTCAAAGAACCATGATGCACTGCTAGCTTTCACTGCCCAGAGCCCCTGGAGACCTTGAGGTTTCCAGATAAATTGGTGCTACTCGTTACTAAACACAACCTCATTGCATGCTTACCTGCCTGGCAGCTGTGGAGCACATCCTGCTGCTAGCAGGTGTTTTTGAGCTCCAAAGAGCCCTTTGATGACTATGCCAACAAAAAGCCACTACTGCTTCATTCTTACTTTGCTGTTCTGATCACCAAATACGTGGATGTAGGCGGGCAGCCCAGGGTCTGGCCATTTCCTGTCCACTTGGGAGAAAACAACCAGGGCTTCATTTATTCTTGTACACCTGAGCCTTAAGTTCAAAGAGTCTATTCAATTGAAGATAAAAGCTATTCCAAGCTGTAAGAATAAACATCATTCTTTTAATAAGTGCATAAGATGGTCACCAGTAACAGTGTTTGATGAAATTTTTGTGGATAGACCAGTTGCTTAAGCATTTTAAAACCTGTCTCTTCCCATTCGGCACTTTGCAATGTTACACTTCACAGTGTTTGTTTTCATAAGTCTGTACAGAGGCCAAAGCTACAATATACTTATGAAGAATATTCAGTAAGAAAGAACTTGAATATCCTTTAGAACTAAGTTCTGCTTCACAGATGTGACCTGCAAGATGGGACTGTGTTGCATCACACTTGAGGGTTAAATTAAAGTTGGCCTTCCACCTCACTGTTGCCAGTTAAGGTGATTCTATCATAGGGATTTTATTGTATGTCTCATGATATTTCATATTTTTCTTAATCCCTGGCTTCTGGAGTCATATAATTCACTGGGGCTTATTTTTTTTCATTAAAAGGAAAGAAAAGTTCCTAGTCCTTACAGCGTAGAAAGCAGCATGAAGACTGAAAGCTTGAGAATTCTCTCACAGTTGGATAAGTGAAAAGTAGCCTCATTTCTAGTTATTTGTCATTTGCATCCCTCAAGTTTTAAGCCTTGCTCATGAATCTGGATCCCTGGTCAACGATTTTTAAACTTCCATTATTTTTTGCTGTTAGTGCTAATTTATAATTCACAATACATTAATTCACTCTAGTTCATCATGACTCTTTCAGTAATGAGACACAAAATCCTGCATAAATGTATGCAGTTTTGGTTATATAGATATATAAAAATACAAGACCAGAGAGCTGTGGGTGAGAAACCAGAGAGTGTCTGAGAAAAATTACTATTTTCCACTGAACATGATCAGGGCTTCCTGCCTTACAATCACAGAATAGCTACAGAGCATATAAGTGTCCTCAGAAGTCAGTTGAGTGAGGGAATTAACATGAAAAATCCCTGAAGACTGAAAACTAGTGTCTTCACTGGTCTACCTCTGTAGCTGAGTATCCCCTGGGGAAAAAAAATCAAACCAACCAACCAACCAACAACAACAAAAAACACCCAAAACAACCAGCTGTTGAGATGTGACTTCCAAAAAGTCAAAATTGTCCAAATAAGGACAAAATTCTCTGCCTATGATGCCAGCAGGAGCAATCTACTGATGTAGACTGTATGATGTTTATCATAGAAATCCCTGTGATGGTCTCCACAGAAAACCTGATCCTCTTCAGGGAAATGCTGGAAAGATCAAAGACCATGGCTACATCACGTTGGCCAGAACCAGCTGCCAACTCTATCAGCTTTGGCCAACGAGTACTTTCAGCCAGTGGTGTATCAGTTTTACTCTGCTATACATTACACTTATGACATGTCCTTCCCAACGGGGTTATTTAATCCAATCTAGTCCTATTGCACTCATCCCATTTACTGCTCTCTTCCCCTTCTCGGTAATGTTACCTATGCACTGCAGCTTTTTGGTGCATCTAAGTCTTCCTTCTTTGGTTAAGAACACATTGCTCAGGCACTCTAGCTAATTTTTCCTCATATTTGCCTGCTGTAACAAAGATATTTCACCCATAAAGTACACACTAGCTGTCACTTTTATCCAGCACTCTATTCCTCTGAGGAGGACATGTCACCCACGATAGCTAAGCCAGCTGTCATTCATTCACAGCACTTCCAACCTTACATCTAGGGCATGTCACTCATACACTTCAGCTGTCCCTTGCACCAGATGTCCTTTAAATCTAGCACACCATTCCTCTATCTACTACATGTTTGTGTTCATTACAGCTGTCCCTTTTTCCTATCACTTTCCTCTCCTGTTCAGTAAATGTCATTCAATCGTTCACTCCATCTGTCTTCTTCACTAAGTGATCCCTTTTCTGTCTATATACTAGGTCCTGTAAAAACTCTATATTACTTGTACATTATGGTTGCTTGTTGTACTTAGCACTTCGGGGTAGATTTGCAAGAGTGATTTAGAGGCCTTAATGAGTCTCTCAGTGTGTAGTTTAATACTTAGTCATCATTAGCACTTGAAATTCCCTCAATTTCAGCAGGTGTCTATGACAGACTAAGTTTCCTCCAGTAAAGCCCTTTGGGTATCCAAGCTTCGATAGGTGTGTATGAGCAAAAATGTCTCTTGCTTAGGCAGTGCTGAATGTCTTAAAGGTCCATTTTATGCTTAGGTTCACAAGAGATTCAAAAACCCTGTGCTCTTCCATCTTTCTTTACATGACAGATCCATCACAATAAACATTTTCAGAGCATGCCCATCCTACAAAAGGCAGTGAGACTCTCCTTTCCCTTCAATGACAGATTGGACAGTAATGATTTAAATCGGGCATCTATTTAAATTATTCTTCCTCCTTTACCTTCTTCAAGTTATGATTTAACATGAAATATTTCCTGGAGTGGAACAGTACCCTAAGAAAGGGATGATACTGACTGTTAAAATATTCTCTCTTATTTAATCCCGCACCTTGGTGTTTTTAATAGATCAGCAACTGCAAGTGATAGGGTGAGATGTTAACTTCTGACTTACAAATAGCTTTGTGGTTATATCTTTCATGAAGAATGTAAGCTCAGATGAAATAAGATTTCGAGAACAGGTCTCTTGGCTGCATGCCCTCATCCTCAAGTGATACTAGACTGGGTCCTTGTATTTTATTTATGTTCTTTTATCTCTCTGTGAAAAAGAAATTACATCATTTAAGTACTTAACTTCAGGAGATAGTTCACAGCTAAGAAAGTTTTGAGCAAACAGGTATCTTATAAAAATGGATAATTACTTCAGCGCCACTACCCTACTCACTGTTTTCTGCTTTCCAGCTTCTGGCTCAGTTTTCTTCCATTGGCATAAAGCATAATATAGAATGAGGATTAAGGAGAGGCAACTGGATGGCAGTTCGCTTGAAAATTAGATATTAGAGTGTTAAGCCCTTTCTGAGAATTTAACCCTTCATCTGGGGCGTGATATGAATATCACCAGGGAGGCTGGAAATAAAGAAAAGTTGTTTGATACACCATAATTTCAAGTAACTTCAGCTTCCATGGTGATGGTCCATTGACTTCTTCATTGTATGTGTCTATGTCCACAATTCACCATCAGACCTATGGCTGTGGTTCAGGTCTTCTGTTCACCAAACTCAAACCCCATTTGTATACTTACATGATATTATCCTGATCTTTAAGAGCCTTGATGAAGACCTCATTCCTAAAGTCTTTTCTCTAAGTTTTTCAAACATCTCACTTCTTTTCTTCAAGTTTTTCTAACAATTAAATATTATTTTTAAAAAAATCTTCTTCATTAGGTACTGGGCAGAAGTTGCAATGTTTTGGGTAGGGGCTGCAGAGTAACCTGTGTAAAAGTAGGCCAGAAATTGCCTTGTGCTGTCCACAGCTGGGTCCAGCTGCCCTGAAACAAGCGTTAGCACTCCAACATATGCCAAAATTTCAGCTAGTTTCAGAAGCATATGGTGCCTCTGCTAAAACATGTTTATGAAATAGCATCTTCTGGTTTAGGGAAGAAAAAAAGGAGGAACATGAAAGGAGATGTTGATGGAAACAAAGCTCAGGATATACTCTGGGCAGGAGGAGCTCTGTACCAGGGGATGCCCACTCTGAGGGACTAAGGCACAGAGGGAACTCATTCCTCATCTGAGGAACTGAAGCTATGGGTGGCCTATGCTGGGACATGGACATCCCTGATGGACTCCAGCTTTGGGCAGCCCCGTGCTGGAGCAGAGCAACATTAGTAAAAAGAATCTGCTGAAAACAACCATCTCACAATGTCCGCAACCTCCTCTGCCCATTGACAACTTACCAAAGCTACCAAGAAAGACTAAATTTAGCCCATGGAGAAAATAAAAAGAGATGAGGTTATGAAGGGATGAGGTGGGGTGTTTGACTGAAGATGAGCCTGATGAAAGGGAAGGTGTTTACTTGTGTTTATCTATTTGTTTATGTTGTCTTTTTTCTCAATATCCAATTCAATAATGCAAAGTTTATGTTTCTTGTCAATAAATGAAATTAATTAAAGCTCCCTTAATTAAGACTGGTTGTCCTTTGCCAAATGGTAATAACAAAGTTCATAGTGAAAAAAAGAGAATGAAGGTCAATCTTTTACCTTTTTAGGGTAAGTGTCCCTTCAACATGGAAGTTGTCAGCAATTTGTAAGAGGTTACCAAAACAAGGGCCCCTGAGCCATTTGCAATTGCAGAAGGCTATATTCTTAAAAATAATTGTTAGGAATAGCATATGGACTGTTAGATACAGGTAACATAGGTTAGTGGTCTGATAAAATACAAATGCTCTGATAAATGCAGGTGCCTATGTTCTATCTGAAATGAAACATTCCTTTGATTGCTTCATGAACCTGAACCTTCCTCAGTGTTGTCTCCTAATTTTTTAGAAGTGTAACCAATATGCAGGCTACGGGCTTTCATGTTGCTGAAACTACTTTTGAGCATTTAGCTCTAGATTGCTATGTCTCAGCTCTTATTTTTCCAAGATTAGTTTTTCTGCCACACAGAAGCCAGTGCCTGTCCTAGTAAGGCATTATTTTGACATCTGAAGCAGTGAAAAAACTTTATACTTGCTTACCACTTGTAGTGGAATGTGTCTTCATGAGTAAACCTTCAGTTATGACACAGAACAAAAATTCATCCTGCAAAAATTGCTTCAAGATTTTCCACTGAAAGCACTTGCTGTGTAATCAGGTTCCAAAAAATCTTCAGTAAACACCTAAGAACTGGGTGGTGTCATACCGCTTAACATCCTCATAAATGAATAACACCAGAATTATTTCACTGAATGTGTTTATAGAGAATAAGGTCGTCTACACCTGGGGCAGGCTCTCAGAGGTGCTGACAACACTACTGAAGCTGATTACCTTAAAAGCAAATACACATGGTTTTCGTTTATGCCTGCAACTTACTAAATATATTTACAGGCTTGGTCTTGCAACCTGCTGCGTGAATACAATTGTATCCATGTGTGGACCATGGCAAAGCAGAGAAGACAGATGATCTTCCTTATCTGGACTTTTCCCAAATACACACTGAGCAATTAGAGATGAAAAACCATGGCCCCCGTGTTTGTCCTTTCCTCACACTGAAGGTCATTGTGCTGTCTGCTGTTGATCTGCAGAGGTTATGATCTTTGGCTAGCTGTCCCTTGCAGGGAGGAACATGTATGTCTCACAGTGAGTTTTGCAGTATTCCCTCACATATTCCATTTGTCACCACCAGGGATGACAACTTCCTGGAGCATGCTCCTTGTTGACTGAAACCAGAAGTGAGCTCCACTTATGTCAGCAGCTGCTGAGACAGTCCTTGTCAACAAATCAAAAGGCTCAGTCACTGTCCCAGATTTTCAGCTGTGATTCTGTAAGGGATTTTTTTTTTTTTCCTGAGGAGAGAGTCTTTTCTGGTCTGTAAAGCTTCTCTACCTGGCATCTCAGCCAAATTGATGAATTTGACATATGCCAACTCCTGGGATGAGCTGAAGCCTGTTGTATTGTACCAAGCACAGCAAGGCCCCTGTCCTAACTGAGGCTAGATAATTTGAAAGAATAAAATCAGTCAAAAGCTTTGCTATTAGTAGTATTATAGCAACAGTAATAAAAATATGCAGAATTTAATTGTAGGGGCAGTACTTGACAGCTGCATTTCACTAACTTATCCATTTTTGTTAATTTTTCTTAATGTCTTGTAATAATATCTCTGGTTCCTAAACACTATTAGATAAAATTAAGTAAGATGCATCTAGATATTTATAAATGGTTCACCTGAATATATATAAGGAACTATCTGAAGGACTTTGTAAACTTTTGCTGATAATATCCATCAAGTTAGGGATTCATAGACTAAAAATAATCATAAATGGCAGGAAGGAAGACCTGGGAAAATTCTTGCCAATTAATTTTCCATAGATTCTAGGCATAATATTCAGGCATACAAGGGAAGCAATATATGAATATTTAGGGAGAGTCCAAGGAATGATTAAAAATAACTTTATTAAAAATAATCAGTGCTTAACAAAAACATCATCACTTTCACTGTTGTAATTACTGACCCAGATCCCACCATTTATCCATGCAGACTGAGACTTTAGTCCATATGGAATGAATCTGGAGTCCAAGGGGCTCTGCATGAACAAGGGGTTCAATGAACGTGGAGAAGATAATGGGAATGAAGCCTGCATAGATAGGATGGAGTACCATGGATGATGGACTGCAAAAAGACATTACACAAAGTGCTACTTAGTACAGATTTACTGACTTGGAGACAAATACTCATTAAAAGTGATAGATTTCAAATAAGTTGAAAAAGGGGAGAAGAAAGTAATTATTAGGGTAAGACTCCTCAGGGGAGAGCATTATCTAGTAGTGCCAGGCAGCATCACTATGATCACTACTGGAATCCATCTTATTTCTAATGACAACTTTGTTAATTCAATCATGGAAAGTACAGAAGATTCACTAATTGTGCTTGGGCACCAAAGGCATTTTTTTAAAGGGATTAAAGAGAGTGGTATTGTCCATCATGCAGATGTAACAGATATTTTCAAAATTAAAGGTGACATACCAACAAATCTTTCTCCCTACTTCTCTCTATTACTGTTGCAGTACCAAAGTAGTAATAAACTCATTTCTGCCAAGAAGATTTTTGAAATATTGATTCTGTATTTCCGTGTTCAGACAAAATATCGATGCATGTTAACAATTTGCTTGAAATTCAGAAACCCATGAGCTGGAATTTTCAAAACACTGGAAAGAGTGCCCTTTTGGACCCAATGTTGCAGATATGCTCTATTTCTTATTACAATATGGTATCTGTCAAATTCCCAAGGAGCAAGCTAGGTACTGGAATACAGATATGTTGGGGCAATACAGCACCTATTTGAAAGCACATTACTGGCTCATGGCAAAAAAAAGGTAAATGTAGATAAAAGATTATGAAGCACATAGATTAAAACAAACAAACAAACAAACAAAAAACAAAACAAAACAAAAAACCACAAAAAACCAAACACAAAACCAAACCAAATCAGGTAAACACCTGAAATGGGATTGATACAGAATTTAGGCATTTGCATCCAAAGTGAGAACTATTAAAAAATGCTGCTACTGAATATGATTAGGCTCCTAGGTGTTTGTCAGAAAATTCATGTTTATATCTCAAGTATTATAAGTGCCCATATGAACAACTGGTCCTATGCTGGTCCCTAATGCTGATGTAATATTAAAATTAATGAATAAATAGTAGATCAAAGTCTGCTGAATTCCATGTTGTCCTTAAAAATATTTGCACATATGAAAATTCACAGTGATCATAGACATTTTCTATGAAAAATTTGGGCAGTGGAGGAGTTGAGAGCAGAAGAACATTGAATGATGGCACAAGGAAGTTTACATGAAAGGCTAGTGGCTGGACTACCATCTACAGTCCTGCTCTCACAAGGAATTGCTGTATAAATCTAACACTCAGTGGAAAACTCTGCTCTGGGGCAAGAGGAGATTTTCACGTTGTGACTGTCCATCTCACATAAGCTCTGGAGTCAGTGCCTACTCTGAGAGGGGGGGAAGCACTCCAGACACAGCCCTGTTCCCTATTAGCTGGCTGAAGTTTGGTCCCTTGTTATTTCTTGGTCCTCCTCCTCTTCCTCAGTAGTCTTGCAGTTGTGGATTTTATTTTTAGTGCCTTGCTCTGAACTCAGGCATGAAATGTGGATTTAGGAAACCACTTCATAAAGGATATCTGTAGGATAAGTACACAATGCCAAACCCAACTGAAGGAGGATGTGACAGAACAAGATCGAGTCATTGAAGCTGGAATTACGTCAGTCACAACTGATGCTGACATAGTTCTCACTAAAATTTAAAATATTTTAAATTACTTTGTGATACGAGCTTACTAAACTCATTGCTGAAGTTACTATGTCTTACTTAATTAATGGAAATTTATTAATCCTGAAGAACACATTTGTGTGTGGGTTTTATGTCCATTTTTCAGTCCCTTTGTGTGTAACTGGGGTAGGTAATGCTTAACCTAAAGTCTTCAAAGTCTTAGCTGTGAAGAAACAGAGTATAAATATATAGAGGTACTTGGGTTTTGTAAGGCTCCATAACTCCATGTCTAAGTGCTTTACAGCTGTATGAGGAGCTAGATCACCAAAATTCCACATATCCCATTGGTGCATGTGAAGGGTGGGCAAATGTATAGGATACTGAAAGAACAGATAGAGGGGTCCTGTGGGAATCTTTCAGTAATGTTTTCATGTCCATAAAGTACTCAAATACACATTTTAGCTCTTAGTCCTTTAAGTACTCTGTTACATATACTGAAATAAGGGTCTCCAAGCTAAGGATCCAGAGCTTTAATGCAAACTGGTGCTGAAATGACTGTAGGCAGCATGCTGAGTAGAGAGCTCTTCTAATTTAAAAATTAAATGAAAATGGATTGCCAGAATGTAAGTTCTTCTAAGCATATCCAGCAGCCAGTCCTTGCATCCATGAAGGAATTTTTAGGTGATAACCTCAACATCTTGAACCTTAAATGCTAAACTTCAGCAAGCTGTCTGAGGATTCAGCTTGGAGTTAGGTACCTATAGTGGCAGTCAGTGCCAGTGTTCTTTTGTAAATCTAGCTCTGAAGCCCTGAGAGTGTTGGCTTAAGCTAAAACACTTATCTTGACTTATTTTTGTTGGCCAGCCTAGCTTCAAACATGAAAATGTTCAGCAATCCTATTTGCCATGCAATGCAGAGGGTTTGGCTGTTTAACTCACAGCTGCAATTTCCATCATGCAAAAAGCACTTTCCACATCAAAGCAGGAGGGACTCTATCTACTTGCAATCACGGTTTAAATTATACCTAGCACATCCAAAGGTGGAAACGAAAGGCAGAAGGTGAGCAAGAGTCAGGATTAAAGGAGCATAAATGTCCAGCTTCTTTACAAAGAAAATAACTCTTCAATTCTAGTGAGCATTTCTGGTGCTAATTAGTGTAGAGCAATGAGCTGGGCATGAACTGGGGAGCAGGAACAGACATGATACCAAACAGGAGCAAATGGTTGAAATCTGTTCCAAATGTCAGCACAACACAGAAAATGTAGGGAAAATATGTTTGAAACAAAGTTTCATCTGAGGGGAGAGTGAATATATATTCATCAATCAAAGGTGGCAAGAAAAAAAAAAAAAAAAAGAGTAGATGACAGCTATCTGAAAAGTAGCAAATCTAAGAATAAGGGTGAGGAGAACATGTAACAAGCATGACAAGAATGGATAAAGTTGTTGCTTGCAAATGTATTTCTGTCTTGTAATTGACTGATAATTCTTCACTAAGATTAGAACGTAAACTCATGCCTTATTACACCATAGAGAATCCACAGGGAAGAGGTGCCATTAAGAAAATTAGGCACTGGAAAAACTTCATTTAGGGAATCTGTGAGAGAGAAACTGCCAATGCAGACTAGATTCTCTGGTGTCTAATAAAACTGTGTTCTCTTACTGTAAAGCTCTCTTCTCCATGAAGATAGTATTATTAGTAACTCCATCTTTTCTACCCAATCTCTCATTTTCATCAACCATACTGTAATCACATACTTCTCATTATTCTACTCCTTTCTCAGATGTGACTGAAACTGAAATTGCCAGCAGATTAGACACTTACTGGAGAGGAGCTGACAGAAAAAAGAGTGCAGATGTGGAACCTGATGGGTAACATCCATTCCCAAGAAATCCAGGTACAAAAATGCTAGATTCAAGTTACCATAATGTATGGCAGATTTGCCTGTTTATAACTTTTTGCAAACCATTTAAGGATGGGAAAGAGTATTATATATATACCTCCTGGTTTTTTCCATCCTCTGTGATCTTTCAAAGAAATATTAGCCTGAGAGATGGAGTGTGAGCTTTACTGAAATTCAAAACTATTTGAATTTTTAAAAGAGTTTGAAAGATGTATTGGTTTTGCATGGCAAGGTTTTGGTAGTGGAATGGCTACAGGGGTGGCTTCTGTGAGAAGCTGCTGGAAGCTTTCCATATTTCCGATAGAGGCAATTCCAGCCAGCTCTGCAATGGGTCTGCCACTGGCCAAGGCAAAGCTCATCAGCAATGGTGGTAGTGTCCCAGTGATAACATCTTGAGGAAGGGGAAAAAATCTACTGTACAGTAGCAGTGGAGACAGGAGTGGGAATATGTGAGAGAAACAGCCCTGCAAACACTGAGGTCAGTGAAGTAGGAGGAGGTGCTTCAGGTGCTGGACCAGAGATTCCTCTGCAGACTGTGGTGAAGACTGTGGTGAGGGGGCTGTAACCCTGCAGCACATGGAGGGCAACTGGGGAAACTGGGGAACAGATACTCATCTGCAGCCCAGGGAGGATCCCATGCCAGACCAGGTGGGTGCTTCCAAAGGAGGCTGTGATCCTGTGGAAAGCCTGCGCTGGAGCAGGCCTGTGGTGGGACCTGTGGAGCCATGGAGAGAAAAGCCCAGGCTGGCCCAGCTTTGCTGGCAGAACTCTTGAACCTGTGAGGGACCCATGCAGTTGGTGAAGAACTGCAGCTCACAGGAAGGACTCATGTTGGAGAAGTTTATGGAGGGTTGTCTCCTCTAGGTTGGAGCAGGTTGGAGCAGGGGAAGAGCACGAGTAGCCCTCCTCCTGCACAGGATGGAGCAGCAAAGACATCGTGTGAGGAACTGACTGCAAACCCCTTTCCTGTTCCCCTGCATTTCTTGTGGGAAGGAGGTAGGGAAAAATCAGGAATTAAGTTGTTGTAATATTTACCCTACTCATTATCCTACTCTGATTTAGTTGTTAATAAGTTATTTTCTGCAAGTTGAGTCTGCTTTGGCCATGATGGTAATTGTTGAGTGACCTCTCCCTGTCCTTATCTTGACCTACAAGTCTTATATTTTCTCTCCACTGTCCATGTGAAGAGGGGAGAGATAGAGCAGCTTTGGTGGGCACCTGGCATCCAAACAGGGTCAACTCACCACAAGAGGAAATTCCACAGAAATTTTTCATGTGAAAGTAAACAAAACGTCATTTGAAATGCAAATAGATGTTGCAACCAATGGCAGAAAGAACATGAAACTGGACAAAAAAATGTAAATGAAGAGATGAGCCTACACTTATGTAGTTGAGAATAGGGAAAATTAATGCAGGACGTGATAACAATCTATAAATACCTTCAAGGAAAGATTATAAAGAAGGAACTTAAGTATTCACAACTTAAAGCAATAGGTAGAAAGAAAAGAAAATGACCTGAAAATAAGGGTTAAGATGTTTAGCCAAATATTAGGGAGAGACTCTGACCTATAAAAGTAAAGAGAGCATGAAAACCTGAGGTAAATTTGTCTTGTGTTTGAAGTTCTGTAAGTAAAAAGATTATCTAATGAACTTGAAAAATAAAAGAATTTCACATATGAAAGTTCCCTGTGAAATAAGAACCAGTAGAAAGGCAACATTGGCAAGGCAATGAGAGTTCATTGATTCTAGCAGTGGAGTTAAAAATCCATGTCAAGTTATGGAGTCTGTTCAGTAAGGCTAAGCATTGGACAGACACAATTTTTTTCTGCAGGAATTCATTATGTTTGGAACTGAGAATGTACTCATTATCATGACACAGCAAGGATAAATTCCCTATAGTTTCAGAAGAAGAACCTCCCTAGAAGACCAAATTCCTGTAAGCAGTCAGCTAAAACTGATGTGGGAACTCTGGTTTTTGTAATCTGTTTCCTCAGCTACCATGAAAAAAAAAAACAACAAACCAAAAAAAGAAAAAACACAAAAAAACCCCAAACAATCACAAATAAACTCCAAACCAGAAAAAAACCAAACCAAACCAAACCAAACTAAACCAAACCAAACCAAAAACATACCAAAAAAAAACCCCAGAAATAGTTTTGTTAATATGTAAGATACTATTGTGTTTGAAAAAGAGAAAGTTAATTTTTTTAGCAGTCTGCCCATGTCAGAGACTATTAGAAAATTCAGTTTATGCTCAAAAGGCATTTTTGGCAGATGTAAGAATTCAAGTCAGGAAGACAAATACACATGCTCCAGGCTGATGAGGCAAGAGCAAACTGGAATTTACAAACCATTAATGTCATCCAACTTTGGATCTATAAATCTAGATGGAGTCCTAGAGCACATATTCTGATTTATTTTCATTTGAATGGAATGCAGCTCACCTCCTCCAAAGCCACCCCATGATACCAACCAAAGTGCACTGCATGGGGATAACTGTGTGGTTATATTCAAAACTGCATTCCCATTTTGGACTGACAGATTTGTGTAGCCACAGACTTAGGTACCTGTCATAGACACCTTAGATATCTGAATTTCAGGTATGTTAATATTGGAATATGTCACCTGAATGAGGCAGACCAGTACTTATGGAGGAGGCAGGACCATTGCAGCTGTGCTGGGCAGACTGGCTCTGGGAATGCACATTGGAGAAACACTGGTATCTAGGGAACTTCAAAACTCTAAAGCTGACACCTGAGGAATTTATATATCTGCAAATTACTGAGCAAAGTTGTTTTGGTTTGGGTTTTTTGTTTGTTTGTAACTGAAATTTTGAATGTGTATATTTCTTTCAATGCCACTAGATATAATTTTTGCATTTGAAGTTTAACTTCACAGTTGATGTTATTAACAGGCTTCAGGCTTCAGATGGGTTTCTACAAGCATTTGCTGTTTTGATTTGGATGTGTTCTTTATTATTTTAAAATCTAAAATCTATTGATACTTGGGTACTCTCACAAAACCTTTACTGCTTTTCTAAAATTGGTTTGAAAGCATTATTTTGAATAACGTTTCTTTTCCAGAGCTGGCTGGACCTGAGAACATTCCTGTCCTGTTTCTGACAGAGCACACTCACTCATGCAGATGCACATAAACAAAAGCCATTGTCATGTATATTCTTATTTGTTGATTATCCTTTGGCAAGTATGTCTCCGGTCAAGTAATTAGTAAGAACACTATAGCAATGTCACTGTCTCAAGCTTTTAGTTCATAATAGAAACAAAAAAAGATCAGATCATGGCAGTTGGCAGCCCATAATTTGGAAAACCTAGTTTAATAGATTCAGCTACATATCTCAGTGAATTCAGAGCTGAATGGAGATTTTCTCTCTTTGGCTGAATATTTATCAACTTATTTAGTTTTAAGCTTTTGAAGGTATAGAAGAGCTAAACTACTAACAGATGAGAAGCAACTCCTGAATTAGGCACATCCTGTATGAGTGGTTATGGCCACAGATGTTGCAAAGATGTACGTAAGATCAACCAGTTGTACCTGTGATATCCTTACAGTACAATCTACCGATACTAGGAACTGCTACTCCACTCTTCAGGGCCCAATCATTATATTACATTTTCCCCAGCCTTCTAAATCTTTTACATCTCTGCTCCACACTGAAATTTGTTTGGATAGAGTAAAACAAAGAAGTTTTATTAAGAATAGGCAAGAAGAAATTTGAGGGCAACCAAAGGCTTCTAAAACTATAGATAAAAAAAAGATCTGTATTTTAACATAACAGATACCTGTGGCCTCTTTCTCTAAGAAACCTGGGTAAAAATATACCATCCTGCTTCTTGGGTTTTTCTTTATAATATCTTTGAACATCTATTTCAGCATAGCAGTCCCACAGAACAAGTTGTAGCCTTGTGGTTAGAGCAGGGAAAGATGCCATCTGGGTTGCATTTGCAGCTGTGCTGCTGACTTGCTTTGACACCTTGAACAAGGCATTTAACATCACTATGGCTCAGCTGTAAATGATAATTAATTACAGTTGTGTCCAAAAGCTCCAGTCAGGATGAGGCCCAAACACTCCTACTACTGTACAAACCAAGTCTGACAGTGTCCCTACCCTGAAGAATCTAATTTAAAACAAGATGCAGCAAGCAAATATGACACAAAAAGAAATAAGGGAATAGACAAGAGGAGAGTAATGAAAATAAGATAATGAGGTTACTTAGGGAGCCATTATAGAACTTGAATGTTCCAAAGCATTAATTAATTGATTAATTAATTACAATTAGCTCTCTCTGACTGCACCACAACCTCTCCTCCACGGATTTTTTTGTAGATGTCATTGCAGAAGAAAATCCTGAAGAAGACTTAAAGGAGAGTAGAGGTCAAGGCCTTTGAGTTAGGTCTGACAGGTTAACATATATATCAGAGTATTACAGAAGGAAGTACAGAGGTGCTAAAGAGAAATTCAAGCCTGACATCCTTAGGGAGAAGAAATAATATATAGGTAACTATGTAGAAAAGGATAACAGTTTTCATTAAATTTTTAAATAAAAGCATGTTACAAAAGTGCATTAACATTTTTTAGCTTATTGCAAGTGTCATAACTAAACAGTACTAATACAGATTGTACTTTTTTATTTCACTTGTTGAATTGTATGATATTCCCTTCCTCAGGTAGCTAACTTCAAAGGAAAATGTTGAAAAAACAAGCATCAAGTCACCAATAACTTGTGCTTTTTCTTTCACATATTATTGACATCTTTTTCCTTACAAATAAAACAAAAAGCCAAGGACTTTGCCATCACTAGCAATATTCTTTCTCTCCCCTACATCTGTGTTCTGCCTGCTATTTGAATGGCATTTTCTCTTATGGGTCAACAGATAGGCTACAGAAATAATCATGCTTTTCTCCCATTCCCATTGCCTGGTTCAAATGTAATTTTCTCCCTCTGGATTGAGCTAACTTTGCTAATTTTCTTCCCCCCCCCTTGCTAACATTGTCTTCTTCCCCTATACTCCTTTTAACTCTGTTGAATTTGAAATCAGAAGATTATCTAATTTCATTACAGCTGTAGCTGCAGAGGGTACCAGTAAAGCAGGCAGATGGGAAGAGCAGAGATCAAGGCATACCACAGTGCTGATTTGTTATAGGTAAATGGAATAACAAGGAGTCCCATACACAGCTGGAGCAGGAAAATCATTAAGAAAAGGAAAGAGCTTTCTCCCATCACCAGTTACAAACCCTTTCTCCGGCCTAGCTAGAAAGCTAAATCCTTACATAAAGCAAGGTAAAAATAGAGATGAAAATCTGCAGAAAGGTAGATGGTAGAGCTGGCTTGAAAATAGGAATTCTCTTGCTCCTAAAAAATTATGTGTATTTTCATTTATTTGAGATTTTGAGGCAGTGACCAAAAAAATTTTCAAAAGTGTTCACACAGGTAGATATGGGGAGCTCTTTTGGGAAAGCCAAAGCTGAGTGCTCATCTCCTTGAGGCAGGCTAGAGGCTATTCTCAGCCTATTTGGGAACTTCATCCCATATGCAGTCATTCAGTGACATTTTCAAAAGTGAATACACTTAGTGAAACAAAATTGATTTCTAATTAAGGAGATTTTTTTTTAAAGTGGGAAAAGATCATGGCTCAACCTATTTTAATAGCTTTTATCCCCACTCAACCAGAGTTGCAGTCAATGGCAAAATTCCGCTGAGTCCAATGTGACAAGATTTCAGCACAAGAATCTTGCTCATTTTGCATCACAGTTTTGAAAGTTCTCAGAGGATCCAGTGAGTGAAATTCATTGATTGAAAATAATTTTCTTTAATTTTCTAACAGCATTACCAGAATTTTTTACTCCCTCCCAAAATCTTTTAAGCAGCTTTGCTTTACATCTTCTCTTTTCAACTTCCTGTTCTGGTTATTGTTGTTTCTTTGAGGGTGTTTACAATTACATGGGGGAGAAGAGAATGAAAAATGAATAGACCTTGTGATTTTGGGAAATTATTTAGTTATGTAAGAAATATCTTTGCTGTTTATCCTGACAAAGGCAAGCCTATGAAAAATATTGTGTAGGAATTCTTTTTATTGCAGCTAATGGGAAATCATTGAAAAAGGATCAATCAAAGTGTTACAAACACAAGAAATTATTCCTGTTGCAAAGAAACGTTTCTTCATTATACTTAACGCATAGTTTTGCCATATTGCTTAGTTTAATTAGAGCAGAACTCTAGCTTCTGCTCATTGGTTTAGCAGGTACCATAAAATGGAGTTTATTTAATTTTCTAAAATAAGGGAAGCAGGGTAAAGTTAATTAAAAGTTAATTACAGTATAATGAATCATTCACACTCACTGTGCCAATGTTGCCTAGATGATTACTGATGTCATCCTTCCTGGCACTCCTACCCTTTCCATTGTGGTTTTTTCCCTCCAACATTGTGGGGTATCTCACATGTGTTTTTTTAGTTCCATCAATATTTTCAGTGCCTAGTTCAGAATGAAGGCTGTAGGGGAAAATAAAATGAAAATCTCTTCCTCATGTCTTTCCTGTGTTCCTTTTTTCTTTTCTTTTCTTTTCTTTTCTTTTCTTTTCTTTTCTTTTCTTTTCTTTTCTTTTCTTTTCTTTTCTTTTCTTTTCTTTTCTTTTCCTTTCTTTTCTTTTCTTTTCCTTAGGCATAATTTTCATTTAGACTTCTGATTGCCTTTTAAATTTGACAGAATATACCTATAAAATTTGTTAGTAATTGTTTCATTTCCCAGCCTGGCATGTGTAGTTAACCTTGAAAGACTGATTGGACTTTGCCTGCACTGAACCCAACCTTTACTGGCACCACAAAGGTCGCAGAACAACTCTCACTGAACCTCTGCCTTTAAATACATGGTTCTGTACATACTGGAATTACAATGCTTTTACTGCTCATTAATTCATCATTAAAAAGGTGTTAGCTAATCACTCTCTATAAGGCTCCAGTTTAAAAATCTCTCTGGCATGAAGCGCCCTGTACCTGACACCTAGAAACCTGAAACCTTTCTGGAGTAGCAGAGTATTTGTAAAAGAACACATGTTCAGAGTGTTTTTTAACAAAAATAATTTATGGAGAAGAATGGTGACTTTCTTTACATTTTAATTTGGCAACACCATCAGTAATATTAGTATCCTGTACCTATATTATGGGAACATCCCAAAACACCACCTACAATAACAATCCTTATTTTTCTGGCTGTTTGCACGAAGAGAGGATTTTTTATTAAAAAACTCTTTGCTCTACTGTGATTGCATGATAAAGTGCTTGCTAGTATTATTAAAATAACAAAGCTCCCATCTTGAGACACAGCACTACACACTTTTAGTGTCACAATAAACATTTGCCTGAAAAGTCCAAAATGAAAAAAAAAAAGAGTGAGAATTAAAGTATTATGAATGCATGTCATCTGTTGATAATGATCATATTATTTTGGAAAACTGAGCTCATTACCATACACTTTAATGCTTGAAAATCAATGCACGATATATTGTTTATACTGGAGAAGGTCTGTTTCACAGTTTAGATGTTCTAAGTGTTATGAGACTGGCAGAAAATAAAACTGGACAATAATCTGGACAATTTAACAGTGAAGAAAAGGTTGAACAAAAGGTATTTGAGATTAAGACATAGGTGAGAGATGTTCAGGCTGGCAGTGGCAGAAGTTCCTGTTAACTTCTACAGGTAAAAAAAATGTGTCTTGTGTGGGAACCTCACATCCATACATATGTTATTGCCAAAACAAGATTAAAATGTCACTAAAATCAAAGATTTAAAATCAGTGAGATACCAGAGCCAGAGGTACAATGAAAGCCTTGCTCTAGCTCTCTATGTGTACAAATTTATATATGGCCTAACTGCAAGTACATTTATTTCTTCTGCCTGACTTGACACTGGAGTATGACGATAAGATCTTACAACTCATGGCATAGATTTTGGCCTCCAGTCTCAGAGAAGTAGCAGACACGAGCTATTATCCATCAGGCAGATGGCTCTCTAGAGGAGGAAACAATGTACATTTGTTCTGTGGTTTGCAGCTGTTCAGAAGATAGCAATGAGGTGCTGAAATTTCTGCCCCACAAGGGGAATATTGATCTAAGTCTGAAAGAGTACTTAAAGACAGCTTACTCAAGCACATGTAATTAGCAGATGTTTTTGAGAAGTGCTATGAAGTGGATTACATTTCAGTCCATCATATGAGAAATTTAGGAGTTGCTCCAAATTCTGAGACCTTCTGTGACATCTCAGTTAGCTGGTTTGTTGAATCAGAGCACTGGTCATTCATTACCTGCTTACAAGTGCAGAGGTATGAAAACTTCATTTACAGTAAGGTTATTGTTATGAAAATGTAGGCCAGACAAGAAGGCATTCTTTTTTTTTTCCTGCTACAAATTAATTCACAGAAAACCCCAGACACTTTGGCAATATCACATTTGCAAAAATCAGTGGAATGTGCCATATCCCCTTGCACTCACTAGTGACTAGCAGGAAAACAAATAATTATTCACACATAGTATTCTGTGTCAGAAAAGTGCTGTGATCACTATTAAATTTAAATTTTGGAAGTGCTGTGATTATAACAGCACAGAGTTTATTCTTGGGATCACTACTACCACCATGATGGTAGGAATGGGGAGGGGAAGCATGACCTAACAGAAACCAAGACTTCCAGAAAAAAAGTTTTGTCTATGGTGCAGCTATTCTCAGTAATGGTAACACCCTTCAGAAGAGTGTTAGAAGCAGGGTATGGGACTCACCCATCCAGATGCTGCTGTTGCCAGGAAAAGTCAACCAAATCCCTCTCAATGGAGACAATGGGAAGTAAGGCTCTCTCACAGTTCTAGTTTTCCTGTCCTAGAGGGGGAATATATAGTAGGGTAAAGGACTGTAGCATGGAAGTACCCTTTTCTATCCTCTGACAATGAACGGGTGCTTGGGTAGCTAGCTCATCTGCAGTGGGATTCTGGATAGATGTTATAGTGTTCCTGATACATCTGCATGGACCTAGAAGGTTTTGAATGAGTCTGACAGAGTCCTACACTTTTCTGGAAGGGTAGCAGGAGGCTAGAAAAATTGGGTTATTCTTAAATTTCCATCTAAGCAGGCCATAGATGGCCATGCTTTGAGAGACTAATCACTTAGCCAAAGTTAGAAAGAGACTCTTATCCATGCTGTCTTCATCCAGGCAAAGACTGGAGGCAGAAATAACTGGTTTATCTGTTTCGTTTACTTACCTTTTCTATAATACTTGAGCCCAGTGAGATCTCTGGTAAGTGAAATGCATTTAGGGCCGTTGGATTGGTGGAAAGTCTAAGCTGCCATCCTTTCCTATGTATTGTCTCTGGCTATGCTGAAACTCATTCGGGCTGATGTTATAAAGTAAATGTTTCATTCAAGTGACTTACAACCTCAGACAATGAGAACTTGTTTCACAGAAATGAGCAGGGCTGTATGTTTCAGAAAAACAAAAATTATGCAACATCAGGCACAAATGTATTCAACATTGCCAACTAAATGAATCTCTGCAGTGAAATGTAAATACAGAAGCCATTAAAGACTAGCCAATGGACATTTTAGGTCTCTAAACAATAACACTGAGCAGATCAGTAACAGAGCCCTTCATAATTTGCAGTCTCTGCAGAAACAAAGAACTCCTGTTGTATTTATTATCAGATAGCAGCATTCCTGTCTTGAAATCCAAATACAACAGAAACTCCACTGCCCTGTGTAGTTTTTTTGGTCATGAATAGGGGCTCTGTTTAAGATCAGCAGGGTACATACACCTAGGAGGACACTATGCTTCTGAAAGTTAACTAAGAAACTGTTAACTCAGACTCTGCTGATGAACATTTCATGGCTTCAGGCTCCAGGTCTTTCCATGTGCTTTTTTATTTTTTCTTCAGCAGAGTTCATTTAATTTGTAATATATCCAGAGGGTTACTGTGTCCTCAAGTATGACAGCACACATGTAATAAATAATACAGGATTATTGCTAATTTTTGCAAAAAATATTTTGCTTGGGAATACAAATGCATGAGCCCATTTCTTTAGGTTATGTATTTTAAATAGGTGTCAGTGGTAGTTACAGGTATTCATCGCAGAACAATCCACCATTGCATTTAAATCATAGCCTTTTTTAAAAGAAGCTTCTGAATCTCTTTGCAAACAAATACATGAATAAGTTAAATTGTAAATTAAGCAATTAATCAAATACATTAACAAGTCAGACTTCTAACTCGACTTGCAAATATATAAATATTTGTACATATATTAAAAATACCTGGTAAAATTATTCAATGTGATAAAACATCATAGAGATCAGATTGCACATCACTAAAACTAAATTATTTTGTGACTATTTTTTTTACTGTAGAAGAAAATTGTGTAACAAACCCTACCCAGTCACTAAAGGTGAGTTTGAAGCACAGGGAGGTGAACAGAAAGATTCTCATGGAGTCCAGCTAGCTTTGTCCCTGTGGCACTGAAACTGCAGTGAGCTTCCTGCACAGAGGAATGACCAACCTGTTAGGGTATACAGACCCTCCAACTCTCCTGCCAGAGAGAGGACAGAAGACTGGGAAAGTATGGGGCAGAGCTTCTCAGTGCTGGCTGGATGTGAGCCAGCTCAAGGCTAGATGCAGGCTACCTACAGACACATGAATCCTGACAGCTCACATCTGGCATGAAGCTGGAAACCAGCGCAACATTATACATCCTCCTACGGACCTTCCATCCAAATCCCTGTCACCTCAGGCATCTCTACATGTGGCTCCATTTCACAATGAACACATGCTTGCAGTGAAGAAATTCTGCAGAGAATCACACATGGAAGCTTGATCAGCTCCTTTGGTTTTACAGTTTGTGGTATGACTGATCAGCCACTCCAAATGAGCGCTGCTCTGCCAATTTGTCTTGGCTAAGGATCTGATTCATTATACCTATAGCTTGTACTCCTGTGCCTACCCAGAAGCCTAATGCCATTAAGGTGACCTACACCTGTGGGCAAGACCTTGTAAAACCAGGACTTTATTTACCGCTAATGTGTTGGGGTTTTTTAACAAATTATTTGAGTTTGTAAAAGAATTCTTTCATATGGCTGTTGCAGTACATTTTGTTCTTGTATCACATTCTTTTAAACTACTGAAGCAGTTGATAAGTTTACAAAATTTGGACAGAGGGTTTTGTTCATACATCTCCTCCAACATATCTTTGCAAAAACTTTCTAAGAGGAAATAAGAACAGGGAAAAGAACTAGTGCATTCATGTTTGAAAAAAAAATATTAGCATGGATTTTGAATTTTTGGCTTTTACCCCCCAAAACTATGGCTTTTGAAAACTTAAGGTCCTAAAGTCTTGTCATCAACGAATAAATTAAAACTATATACAACTGAACAACTAAACTTTGGGCCAAGGCTATCAAGACACTACACAGGAAAAATACCAAAAAGCTGAAACTGAGAATGTAGACCATTCTGAGATTTTACCTGCCAGCTTTGTTGACTATAATTCTTCTTATGCTTTCATCATCTCTTGTGACAAAATGAGGTCCATTTCATTCTTTGTTAGAACAACCAGGTGTGCCCACCCTTGCAGAGTGATGCTATGGGTTCCTGTGCACAGAGGCCTGTTGATCCTCCACTCATACAGGGAGTATCTGCATTGTATTAAGACAAAATTTTCCAAAAACCACATACCAAAAAAAAAAAAAAAAGCATTTGCAATATATGAACGTTAATACCCTGATATATAAATATTATTTATTTAGCTCAAGGAACAGCCTTGGGTTTCTAAATACATGTGTTATGGATCACTAGCTTTGAGCAGTGTGAAATCTGTTGCATGACACACATATGAAAGCCAGAACAAAAAGCATTCATTTCTGTGAAGAAACCTTTCTCACCATAAGGTAGCATTCATCCTTCCATTTTATGGAATAACTGTTTGACATTTGAAGTTTATAAGGTGAGTGAAGATTGATGGATCCTTTTTGCTTCTACTCACAGAGAGCTATGTAAATGTATAATCTGAGTTTTATTTTCTCATTTAGTAATTTTTTTTTTTCCCGTGCAGATTATTTACTTTCAGTATTGCCACATTGTACTCTGACACTCTCAGTAACAGCACTAGGTAAAAGCAGAGTGGGGTTTTGAAGTCAATCCTACTTGTGAATCATGGCAGATGGTGGCCCATCTAAATGGTGAGGTTGTGGGCATTCCCTAATACGCCATTGTTCTCCTGAGCCTAGATTCAATGCCAAAGTATGGGACAATAGTCATAGATCTATTTCAGTGTTTATTGTAGTATGCTCATTACCATAATATTGTGGGAAAACAGATATATTCTGGTCTTCTGGTCTTCTTCCTTCATGTGGCTGTTGCGGTACCTTCTCTTATCATATTAAAGATACAGATTAATAAAAGACAGCAGCTTCTCACAGGAGACTTCTCTGTGTCCCCCTTGCTTCCAAAACACTACTGCATTAGCCCAAGACACACCAGGTTTTCCCCCTCTCTAATTTAGAAGTCACTTCTGAAGTGTGCAACACGCTATTTGAGAGATTGAAAGCACTGTCCCTGAATAAACTTTATTTGGAAAACAAACTGGAGGCAACCTGAGCCAAACAGAGATAATCTGGATAAAGATGCATGTATTTTCTGGTTATTTTTGTTTCTAATGTTGATTTGTATTGGAAATATGCAATAGCACAGTAATCTAGGCTATTGTGCTCTCTTGGGCAGCAGAAGACATAGCTGTAGCAGTTTCCTTTTCTTTTTATCATTTATTTTTTTATTGCCTGTAAGATAAATCAGTGCTAATCTGGAGACTGTATTTCCCATAAGCATTCTTAACCTCTTATCATGTACTTTTCTGTGTAAGGTTAGACTGTTTGGGCCTATCACTGCTGCCAGAGGAACCTCTAAGTACAGGCACTGCATGGAAGTCTCAATAAGAACAATAGCAGCATTGTCAGCAATTCTTCTTTTCTTCAATTAAAAAAAAAAAAAAAAAAATTACCAGTGTATGACAATAGTTTAAAAAGAAAAAGAGAAAAGAAGACAGCCTCGGCAATCACTGGCTCATTTTCACTGAGTTTTGTTTGTTCCCAGGATAGTCATCAGCGTTCTCTCCAAAAAAAGGAATGGAATGGATACGTGGAAGCTGATGAGTGTAAAACTTCATCAGCTATTCAGACAAAAGTATCCTGCTACTTCCATAGAACAGAATGCATGTCAAAATGGCTATCCAGCAGTTTCTCACATGGAGTTATTAAATAGGACCTTATAACAAATTCCTTACCAGAAATCAAAAGCAGTAATGGCTTCCTTGATTGTTTTTCTTCTTTTCTTTTGCCACTCTGAAGTTCTGAGACACTTCAATATTTTTGCCCCCACCAGTTCATGCATGGTTAGGGGATAGATGGGTTCTGTATGGCTCACATGACAGGTGAAAGTAGAAGAGCTCTTTGATTATTTAATATGTTATAGTGTAGTAGATGCAGGACAGGACTCTGTGACCGATATGGTTCCTGTCATGTAATACATGTCTGTTCAGATAGGAAGAGATTTAAAATATGTGGTTTCATTTCTTTTTTGTTATTCTTCACCCGTATTTCACCCTAGATAATTGTGGTTTTGTTTTTCCCCTCATAAAGACTGAAGAGCAGTGATCACATTCAGAAAAGGCAGAATTAGATTATCACAAGACAAAAGCCTTCACCTCCCAAATAGCAAATATTCTGTTTCTATCTCAAAAACAGACAAACAAACAAAACAAAACCACAAACCTGGAGAAAAGATGTGTTATATTACTTCTTCACTGCCTGTTTTTAATATCATATCCATATCTAAGATACTCAAGAAGCTATGTGTACTATCTTAACATGATGTGCAAATTGTCTTTTCAGTAACAATATTATTCTGTTCTGCAATCTGTTTATTTCAGGTGGATTAAATACATTTGGATTAATGCTTGAATGGAAGATGGGAGAGTTTGTGTATACTCCTTTGGCAGTTATGCATATATTTTGGCCAGTATAACACAGCCCAGTCCACTGACAGATAGCACTAAGCTGTTGTGATGCTATTGCTTGTTTAGCAAACCCTTTTTGTTCTTCAAAACAGTTAACTTTCACATCCTGAGCAGTTTCAGTTCTTGCAATTATTTTTGGCTGACCTATATTTTAATGAATTTTCAACTGCCTGTGATATTCCACTTATTTTCTTGCCTCTAGTGATAGTACAAATGCTTCTACAACCTCTTAAGTTGCTGGCCAGGACACCAACACAAAGCTTAGGGATTTAAAAGGCTGATGATGTATTGCATGTTTCCATTTTTAGATGTAGCGTCATGATATTACTATTTATAATTGTGGCAATTAAATAAAATATAATTTCATCAAAATTCATCTACTAGCCTTAATACTTGCTGAAGTAATTTGAGGTCATGATGAAGAAAATTATTCAAATGAATGTGAATGAAATAGTATAAAAATGGGCTTCGTCAATTAAAGTGTTCAGATATTTTTGATACACTTCTGCATTCTACATGGTTTTTTAGACCATGGATGAACCAAAGGGCATGTTATTCCAGAATTCACATATACATCCCACAAGAACTTTCAACAGTACTATATTTACATTTAAAAGAGACTAAGAAAGTTTGTAAGTGTGCAGCTGTCCCAAATTTTACATTTTTTTCTGCTAGCAACTTTTGCTAAAGCCATCTAAAGTTTAAATGTAAATTTAAAGTGAAATTCTCTGGTCCCTCTATTCTCTCTAGACAGATAGACAGCATTCACATGTAAGAAATTACTTTTTCTCTGGAGTACTCTATTGCTATTGAAATAATGTTGCAGAAAGTAGATTGGTACATATCAAAATGGGAGAAATATGTTAAGCACAACCACAACAAGCAGGAATGTTGCACACATGCACTCACACACAAATATCTGTATGAATGATAACCCAAAGGTGAAGAATGTCAAACTGCATATTCAAAATTTTGAGGTTTTTAAAAAATAAAAGCAAGCTGCAAGAAAGACACTGACATCAGTTGCTTGACACTTTTTAATGCCTCAATTTTTAATTTTCAGCTAAGAAATCTGCAATTAGAATGAGCAGCATTAAAAAAAAATAATAAAAAAAAAAGGCAAAAAACCCCCAAACCAAAACAACAACAAAAAAACCCTAACCTAAATAATATATGCTGTTATGGCAATTTTTCAGTTTCCCATTTTGATACTCAGACAGGGCTTTTGCAGATGCCTGAGAGAAATCGCATAAGCTCACTTCCCTTTCTTTCTTCTTCCTACTCTCTGGATACAAAATGCTCTTCTGCCTGTTCTTCTTTAGTTTCTGTTCCACAGAGACTTTCTGTTGTGCCATGAACCAAACAGCAGGAGGAAATATGTAAAGAATGAAGCAGAGAAAGCCAAGAATAGAAGGAGTATAATTCTAGAACAAAGTAATTCCATATTATTGCACTGGAACAGGCTTCCTAGAGGGGTGGCCGATACCCCAAGCCCATCAGTGTTTAAGAAGCATTTGGACACTGCCCTTAATAACATGTTTTAAATGTTAGTCAGCCCTCAAGTGGTCTCGTAGCTTGATTAGAGAGGATCATTGTAACTCCCTTCCTAGTAAAATATTCTATTCTATTCTATTCTATTCTATTCTATTCTATTCTGTTCTGTTCTGTTCTGTTCTGTTCTGTTCTGTTCTAATTTGACAAAAGGGTTCTCTTTAGCACTCAGATAAAAAAAAATTCTCCGGTAAACTTGTTTTTCAGTACAGAACTAAGATTCAACCAGATATCTAGCACTTAAAAGCTAGTGAGTCCTTGTCCTAGTCTTTCTATAGATGGTTGTTGCCCAGCTGCAGGAGCAGGATATGATCTGCAGGGTCATTGACTGTCCAAGTGGCCACACTGTGTAAAGCAGTTAAAAAGAAACTCCAAAAGCTCACTTACACTTGCTTGGAAAGTTTGCATTTTGTTCATAAAGCACCGAATTTGCTAGGCAGAGATTTAATGAAGGTCAAGGAAAGGGCCTGGAAACAGGGTTTATGAAAGTGTTGTAAGGTTCATTATTGTCATTGTGCGGAAAAGGATAATTTCCCTAAGAGAAATGGTGACATATACATAATAAAGTCCCTGTCCCTGTCATGACAGCTCAAGAGCATGCCATCGTTACCACCTATGTCACACTGCAGGTGTGCCTGCCATATGGGTGACAGCCGCTGACTTCTCTGATCAACACATAATTATCTCTGAATAAAAATGCACGTCGGAGTGGCTGGACATAATGGATTGAGGACCCAGGGCAAAATGCTCTTTGCAGCGTCCCGCAGCACCACCTGGGGGTGGGAGGGGGCTGAGGGGAGCCACGGGAGCCGGGGCAACCTTGAGAAACCTGCGGCAACTGGGAGGCCCCGAGGTTATCGTGTTTATCCTTCCTGTCTTCTCTTGGATAGGAGAGGTCACTTGGTTAATGGTAGGGTGCCCCTGATGGAAAAGGTCCTCCTGATCAGGGCTATTCTTCGCTGATCTAACCATATATCTCTCTCACAGCATCTGGATAGTTTCCATTTGCAGAGTCCCCTTCCCCCATAAGATAATAAATATCATATCACAAGGATGGCAGTGCTCCTTCATGGAACACTGACTGTTTATTAGAGGCAAAAAGTTTAAGAGAAATGCTAACAATGTTCATTAATGGCCTGCATCCAGGTTTAATGAGGCATGTCAATATGCGGACTGGGCAACATCAGTGGCATAATAGTGGTGGTAAATGGGAGTAATTGTATCCAATTGTACGGCACAGCTTCCAGGAATGAGCCCGAACTGCCAACTGACAATGACAGAGCAATTATGGGAAGGCAAGCGAGCTGTGTCAAATTAGCACTTGGTGAGAACTCATTTTTCAGAGATGTGCTTGCTCTACAACACCACAAGTGATAGCTACTTTATTGTGAGTGATAGGAAGACCAGCACTTAGACTGATGTTCTGATTTGTCAATAGCTGTATTTGAAAGCTTAGTGTCACAAATATATAGAGATATTCAGGGAGAGAGGCACACTGCTCATGATCCGAAGGATAAGAACGTCGCTGAGAAGGTCATCTGTCAGTGTGAGCTGTCAAAGAGAGATCACACTCTATGAAAAGGGAACATTCAGCCGACTTAAGTAATTACCTTTGACTGAGATTTGAAGATGTCTTCTTTTGTTGGCCTACATTGACTGCATAATTTATAATTTACTGCAATCAGTGAAGGGCCAGGGATTGTAACTAAGAAAATCCTTATTTTATTTCTCATAATTACATTTCTTTTTTGCTCCCTAAGTGCCTCAGAACGAAAAAGTAGGATATTGATGAAATCTTTTTCACTAACTCTCAAACCAGCTATATCTTTTAACATATCATACACAAATCAGAAGGTTTACTTCATTTTTATTTTTATTTTACCACAAATATAAGTCATAGCCTATGCCATCTTATAAAGTACACTGCATTCCTAATGTGGCTTTACATGCTTTGTAGGATTACCAGCTGAAAAGGATAAAGGAATAATTCAATTTTGTCTTCCTCGTTCAGGAAAAGGGAAAAAAAAAAAAGATTTGGAGTACTAAGCACTGAAATTGTAATCCACATCCTATTCAGAGATAGAGATCAGTTTGATATAGTTGTCAGAACTGCAGAGAGATAAGTATTGTAGCAAATATTTTAGAACTTTGTGGATTAATAGAATTTTCATTGCTTGGTGTCTTTTTTCCCCAGTAATCTCACTGGATCAATGTTTGAAAAGTAATTTCTCAGCCTTTAATAATCTTAAAAACAAAAGATAATATATGACCAATTATGCTCTGGGGTATAACAAGTATTACATTTTTGTTTTTTATCTTAATAGGAAAAAATATCTACTTACATTTTATTAACTAAAAATATAGCATGAATTGTTATCAACGTAGCTTTTGAATTTTTATTTTCTCTGTAAAAAAGTCATTCTGGAAACCTCTCTTTGGTTTTCCTTATTTTACTTGGCACTATGGCCTGTTTGGTGTATCAAACTTTCAGCTTCAAACAGGGAAGTCATTTCATTGGGAGTGGCTGAATGATTTATGAATAGTAACAAAAAGTGACCAAGGATTAGCATGCCTTCTGGCCAAAAAACTGTTGTTTTATTCCTGGTGTATTGATTAGCTGTAGAGTTATTGACAAAAGAATTAATTTAAGTACTTTAAGTCAATGTTACTTTAGTTAAAAACTCTACCTTTAGGCAGAAGGAAATGCCAGTGCAAATTACTATATTGTCAAAGTACTGTCACATGAAAAAGGTTTTACATATTCATATCTTATACTTTAGGTAGGATTTTTTAATGTCATGGTAATTTAAATGATTCATCAAAGAGTCATATTTAAAATTAATAATTGTGGGTTTAGTGATGTTTGCTAATTATTTAATGTTTCCTCTGAACTTTAAAGATTCTTCTAAAATATACTTTGTTTTCTTTAGTTTGAATTTCAGTACCTGACATTATTTTAAATTATATGCCTTGCTGATTTTGAAACACATTTTTAATCATTATTTTTTTATGTTTCAGACTTCTTTAGGCCATTCAATTTCCCCCATTGTTGAAAGCTGTTTAATTCACGATGCCTGAGTACAGGCCCGTCATCTATTCTATAGTGACTATACCACTTAATAATGGAATAGTGCATCAAAGTGCCACTTAGGTCTCAAATTGTTATGTATGACTGTCAAAGCGGTGAAAAAAAGGAAAAAGAAAAAAAAGAAAAAAAAAAAAAAAAAGAAAAAAGGAAAAAAAAAAGCCTTGATTTGTCTTTACTATTGGAACGTGAATTTGTCAGCCAGGTTTTGAAATCACAACAGCATTGCTTGCATCCCCAGCGAGATGTCGAAAACTTGACAGGTACATATTTTTTCAACTACAAGCACTTCTATAATGAAAACTAAATACACAAATCTTATTTTTTTTGCTCTTGACAGATAGTTGTTGCCAATGGGATTTAATGTTCAGGTCTGAGTTGTCAAGAGAAATAACCAATAAGCAATCCAAGCAGTCAGTATACAGATATTCAAAAGCAAAACGCCTGGCTTGTGTGATATACTGGGAAGATTTGAGTGTATAATTAACTAACTGAGGAACCAAGGACACTTAATCTTCCCTCTAATGGCAAGTTCAACCCATCACTGTCTCTCTCTGGGGGACAAACTGTAACTTGTTTTCTGGTCACCAGGGCCTTTGGTTGTCATTTTACTCTTTCTTATTCATCATATCCTTGAATTCTGGCACTGTTCCTTTCAGTACCATGCAGACACAGTAAAAATTAACAAGATAAACTATGGTTCATTTCTGAAACTATATTCATCATCTTATGTATTTTAAATTGGGGCTGTTTATCTGTCTGCCAACTCTGTGTCACAAAATTATCTGCTTGCTTTTCAGAGAACAGAAAAGGGATATGCATTTGTACTTTTGTTGCCTGTAAGCACGGGCTTACACTATGTACACTGGGAAACATTAACAATATCTTAAGAAATGGTCCAAGAGCAGTCATTTATATCCAGGCTATCAGCTCATTTACATAGCATTGCATGTCTCTGTGTTCATGTGTGTGTATGTGCACGTGTTTGAAGGATTCATGAGTATGGGAGAGGGTGAGAAAAAGCAGCATAGTGGTAAGGGGTAGACTGAGCAAGGAGGGATGGAGGAGGCCATGTGTGTTTTGCATTGAGTAGCTCCTCCTCCCCCTGGGCCCCACTGGGGCTCTCAGCACTGGGTATGAATGAGCCCAGTGCAGCAGGCAGTCCCAACAGAAAAATGACACTGGATTCAAGCTCTGCATAGAAGAGACCACATGGTCCCAAATGTGAAAGCCATCTTGCACCTCTTTCATTTTCCCTGGGAATCAGTGGGACCATGACATTGCAGGTGCAAAGCATGAAAAAATTTCCATTTGTGTGGGGAGCATTCTGCTCACAGAAAGGCAATGGACATGGCTACTCTCTACCATGCTCTACGAGTTAGAATTAAAACAAAACCAAACAATGTAAAAGCATGTAGCATGAGAGTAGTATGTCTAATCCTTTTTGGGTCACATGCCAGGACTGTGGACCAAGAACATCCAATTGCTTTCCCCAGGTTGCTGGTCTCCTCTGTGCATGCGCAGGCATGGGACATCACGTTCAACTGATCCAGAAGCCTAAGGGCACTTGTGCATCTTAAATGTACCTCTTATAAAAGTGTAATGGTGATTTTGTAAGTTTGTCACTACAGTTAGAATATTTACTAAACTACTGTTTGTTTGCTCAGCAAAATTACTTTCTGGGAAAGAGTTCTGCAAAAGCTCAATTATACACAGAGAAACAGAAGACATCTCAACAGACAAACCCAGGACTCACAGTACATAGGTAAACACAGGGCTTAAGGTACACAATATGAGCAGGGAGAGCCAAAGTGAAGGCTGGCACAGCTTCCTTACTTATTATTCTTAAACTTCTACTGTCACTTGTGTACAGTAATTCTGTCTTAATTCATGGATCGTTGACACCATAGACCAAAACGTTGAAGGTCACTGGTACTGAAGTAGCTGTTGGGCTTATGCATAATGGAGTGGATCCTGGAAGGTGCTGGGTCCCTAGCAGCCAGCCCCAGCTGGGGCTCAGCCTGCTCAGCAGATGGCAGGATCGGACCTCTAGACTGTTCTATAAAGATCTTTACATTTTTGCTTTAAAATGTATAGTAAATCTTCTTGCTGAGGAGAAAAACTGTGTCCTTCTTCAAGTTAAAATCTAAAATATGTAGAATGTTCATTTTTATCTAAAGAGTCATTAGAGTACAGTTTTGTTTAAAAAAAAAACAAATTATTAAACCAACCTAACCAGAGAAAGCAGAAAAAATACTTGAGACCACTCATTTCGATAGTCTTTTTTGATATGCACATTTGTAACTTTAAAACATCAATTTTCTCCGGTTTAGTAAAATAAAAAGAAAAGTTCATTAGCCCTATCCAAATGGATGAAAGAGGTTTATAATGTAATTACTGTCAGACCCTTAATACAGTGGTAGAAGTGCATGATGCTATTATTATAACACTGGAAAATTTACTGCGGATGCTTTTGAGTAAAATTATGCATTCCTGCCTGTTTAATACAGGTACTTTCAAGCATTAATTGTACCAGATAAAAAGCTCACACCCTGACTGATATACATGTGAGAGGTACTGTGTGTTGTCATCTGCAAGTCTGGATAGCTCAAGGTTATATGACTGGGTTAATAGGATGAGATTCGTGGTTTAACACTCAGACTTCTAACACACAGCCATAAAGATGCTGAATGAAATACAACTGGCTGTCTCCTCCTAAGAAGCAGTCAGCAGGCCTCTAGTGATTGTTTCAAAAGTTAGAGACTCTTAAACGTCCTACATTTCAAAGTGTCTCATTTGTACAAAGACTTATAAGTGAAATAGCATGGAAGAGACACCCACATGAAGGAAATCTGTGTTTAAATATTTATCTGATGGTTTTTATTTTAAAAAACATAATTTTTTGTACAAGAGAAAGAAGATAAGAGAATTATTTTCATGAAACAACTGATCTGTATCTAATCTGTAGAGACATATTAATATCAAAAATAGACTCTCTCAAAAATCAGGCATAGCAAAGATTTCATAATATATTTGATTAATCAAAACCCAAACGGAAAGTTCTGATCTTCCCAGATGCTGCTAAGGCTTACAACTTGCTTCAGGGCATTATAAACCATGCAGCACAAAATGCTTGCATATATTTCATAACACATTGAGCTCTCAAATATTTCCGTAAAAAGATCCGTCATTAAAACCTTACTGCTTCTTTTCCTGGGCTGTGCTGTATGAACATAGTGTCATACACTAATTTCTGAAGAAACAAATTCCTATTTTTTAATTCCTTAGTCTTCCAGGACAGCATGTTTGATACAGACCAGATAGCGGGTGATTTTTTTTTTAATTTTTTTTTTTTTTTTTTTTTTTTTTTCTAGCAAGTACAAATAAGAAACAGGAATAAGGATCCTCAGCCTGGCTGAATGGTTACTAAAGCTCAAGGAAAAGGATACAAATACTTTTATTGTGTGCTGCTTCACTCCTAGATCCATTTTAGTCCAGTATATTTTGCTGACTTAAGTTACATATATGAATTATTTTAACTTGTGTTAGAGTTTTTTCCTCTGACTGAGCTATTTTCTGAGCTGCACTCTGAGAGTGAAGACAAAGTAAAAATTGAGAGAATTAATAGTTACTCTGTTGCAAACAGAGGTTGTATCCTTTGTCAGTATTTTGTCACTAGGTGCAATAGCATGAGATACTGAGCATCCATAGCCCTCTTCCTGGAAGCACTCACATTTCATGGGTGTTTTGTTGTCATTCTTTATTCCCCCCCCACCCCTGCATATGCTGGTGTAGACTAATATTTTGGTGTCATACACACTTACCAACAGCAACATTTTGGACGAGGGAGGAGGAAAAAGAGGGAGTTTATGATGAGCTGACCTGAAGAGGGTAAATTTGTCCTTGAATCCACTACTTAATGTCAAGAATGAAAGGAACTGTCTGATGGACCATGCTGCACATCGCAGCATTGAAGAAAAAAAACAAACAAAAAACCAAAAAAACCCAACATGGTAACAAGTTGTAGCCAGGGCTGCATGCTAATCAACTCAAGTATTGAGTCCGTTCTTTCTTAAACTTAGTAATGAATTTAACTTTGTTGCTAATATATAATTTGACAGCTCTGAAGAGGAGAAAGTTGTCTCAGATGCCAAGTTAACACCACAGGAAAACTAAAATCAAGGCTAACTACACAGGCACTATTGTGCTTGGTATTTGGTTTACATGTTGCATACACCTTAAAACTAGATTTTCCAAGTATTTAATTGGCTATACTGTACTAGAATAGAATAGAATTATTGGAATACAAGTATAAGGAGCTTAAGGAGGAGCTCAATCTTTCACAGACTATCTTGTTCAAGCAACATCTGAAGTTGCTCACATCATTGTCAGCAGTGATGGCATTGCAAGTAGCTGCAGTAAAAAAATTTCCAATGCACACTGGAAATAAAAAACAAGGTTAAGGTTAATTTTGGCTAATATGTTTGCTTCATATATGGACAAATTAAAACAATTTTCATGAGTTCTCTTTTGCAAGCCCCTGGAATGCCTGATAATCAAAATACAGTTTTCCTTTTCTTAAATTTAGTTTATTCAGTATTGTTCATGAGTGTCTTATTAAACCTTTCTTATGCCTCATTTTAGACAATGGAACAAACTGTTAGCATTTCTCAAATATGAGAGAGACCATTAAGAGGCACAGGATACACAAGGCTGACTTTGAGAACAGGGCTGTTGTCTGCCATGCCAAACTGTAAACAAGAAATATTGAAGGAGGCTTTGATAAAAGCTTTAGACTTTGATAAAAACATCCAAAAGACTAAGTGTATTTCCTGTCTTGTGTACTGACATCTTTCACTTCCTCTCTCCACCTTTATGTACCTCTTCCAACCACATCTGTCTTCATCCACAGCTGAAGAATGTGCCCTTGGACTTTGGTTACCCTAAATGAAGTAAATGAATGCAAGTCCAGTCACTATGCTTTATTAGTAAATCTGTAAGTTAATCATTCTGTGCCACCCAGAATTATTGTCATTTTTATCTCCTTGGACATACCTTTTTATCCCTTTACAGTCCCCCTTCCTCACACAGTTTTTGCTTTGTTTCCAGCAACTGAGCTGTCTACCTTTGGGGATATTCCAGGTTCAGAGTGAGTTTTACATTCTAACTTCAGATCTTACACACTTGAGATGCAGAATTTCTGTAGTTTGCCTGGGAGACTGGTAAATTCATACTATGTAGACAAAGGCACCAGACTCACACTTCTAAAACTGTATTTCATGTATAGCAAAATATAATTCTTATAAGAAAGTCAGAATGATCTAGTGGAAGTTAAAATTAATGTTGAAGGTAGTGATCTGATGTTTAGCAGGAATGAAGGTAAGGAAACAAAACACAAACCTTGACTGTTGTTCCTTATATATGCAAGGGACTTATAATCTCCATCAACTGATACATAAAATTGTCATTTACAGGAAAAAGTATGGTGCAAAAATGTCAAAAATATATGGGACATAAGAGAGACATGAAAAATAACTGCAGCATTTCAGTGAAATGCAGACAAATCCAGGATACATGGAAGGAAAGGATTAAAATAATGGACAAAAGAGGATTTGATCAGAGAAATAGGCTAAATTCTAGAATAGGTAGAATGAAGAAAAATGCTTTCATTTTATGGGGTTAACAGAGGATATTGCTAGTTGTTTAATTTAATCTTATTGCAGGTTACTTCATCAGAGGGGAAATATTTTCTTTTCTATAACAGCTGGTCCAATCTGAAAGGACTTTTGACTTTGTAAAAACCTTTGACTTTTACTTTTTGTGATGTAAGGAACAGTTCTTATTTACACCCATCCCTAATCAGCCCCTACAGGAAAATTTAAGGATAAAATGCCATCAGCCCCTAGAACTCAGTCAAGTGGACAAGGGGATTCAGTTCATTAACTCAGCTGTGGTAGGAGGCTGGTGTATTCACCTGTCTCTTCACATCTGCCTTCCAGTTACTCCAACTCTTGTACTGAACTCACATGAAAGAATTATAAAGACAGGCACTGTACATTAGGCATCACCATAAGAAATGTTTTCAGGCTCCCCAACAACTGAATAATGACGGTGGGAGTCTGCAATGTTGTGCAAACCAAAGTTGCAAATCTGCTTCTGCAGCACAACAAAGGTGAAATGTTGTGATGATAGTTACTTGATAATTCATCAAAATTTATCAGTGTTCCTACAGGAAATCCAAGCCGCTTGTGTGAAATAGTTTTCAAAACTTGAGATAGAAGTGCTTGCTCTAGTTAAAGCCAAAGTTGATGAGTTTCAAAGGGGCAGAATTCCTCCAGAGTTGCTTCCAGACCCAGACTCGGGCAGCACTGTGCACCCTCAGTCACCAAAAGGAGAGGAGGCTCTTTGTGCTGATCCCGAAGAGCCATGTTACAGTCAGTAAGGTTGACCTCTTTCAGCATGAGTAATACAGTCTTTCTCCTTTTCTTTCTTTCTTTCTTTTCTTTCTTTTTTCTTTCTTTCTTTCTTTCTTTCTTTCTTTCTTCTTTCTTTCTTTCTTTCTTTCTTTCTTTCTTTCTTTCTTTCTTTCTTTCTTTCTTTCTTTCTTTCTTTCTTTCTTCTTCTTTCTTTCTTTCTTTCTTTCTTTCTTCTTTCTTTCTTTCTTTCTTTCTTTCTTTCTTTCTTTCTTCTTTCTTTCTTTCTTTCTTTCTCTTTCTTTCTTTCTTTCTTTCTTTCTTTCTTTCTTTCTTCTTTCTTTCTTTCTTTCTTCTTCTTTCTTTCTTTCTTTCTTTCTTTCTTTCTTTCTTTCTTTCTTTCTTTCTTTCTTTCTTTCTTTCTTTCTTTCTTTCTTTCTTTCTTTCTTTCTTTCTTTCTTTTTCTTTCTTTCTTTCTTTCTTTCTTTCTTTCTTTCTTTCTTTCTTTCTTTCTTTCTTTCTTTCTTTCTTTCTTTCTTTTCTTTCTTTCTTTCTTTCCTTTCTTTCTTTCTTTCTTTCTTTCTTTCTTTCTTTCTTTCTTTCTTTCTTTCTTTCTTTCTTTCTTTCTTTCTTTCCCTCTCTCTCTCTCTTTCTCTCTTTCTTCCTCTCTTTCTCTTTCTTTCTTTCTCTCTTACTCTCTTTCTCTCTCTCTTTCTCTCTTTCTTTCTTTCTCTCTTTCTCTCTCTTTCATTTCTTTCATTTCTTTCTTGATTTCCTTCTTTCTTTCTTCTTGTCTTCACTTCTTTATTTCTACATACAACATATATAGGGGTTGGAGAGATGAGAACACAGATTTAATTCCTATAATGTTTCTATAATCAATGCTTTGTATCTGAACAAAAGTGTAAAGAAGGGCACAAATGCACTAAGCTGCATTTCAAAAATGACATCGTAATTGCTGGGACTGCCTATCTTACCTTGGCCTCAAGCATTTACCAGGATTCAAATTTATTTCAAACTGTTCTCCCAAGTCTGCCTAATTTTTTTTTTGTCCAAATAGCAGCAACTCACAGTTAGTGAACAAAGCTTTGAGATTTTTTTTTTACTTACAGCTAAATTTAACTTTACCCATCCAATAAAAAAGAAATAAGGGAGCCTTTATTATCTCCCTGGATTTCTGGGTATGATACCACATCATAGGGAAGTGGTTATTAGAGACAATGGCCTACCAAGGTGAAGTTTGTAATAAAGCCTATTATGTGGTTTCACCATTGACACTAATGGAATGTAACAGTGATTTAGAATGATTTAATGGTTCCCAGGTTGTGCTCTAATAGTGCTCTTTATATTATGATGTATATCACAAAACCTAATGTGGCTGTTGTGATATATTGACAGTATTCATGCTGTTTCATTTTTTTAGGGGAATTTTAAAAACTGTCAAAGAAGAAAATTAATAGGCTGCAACTGCTTTATTTTAAGGGGTCTGTTTTTTAAATGTACGTGCATAAATTTCTATTTGGTGCCATGCTTAAGCTAATAAATTCATTTGCATTTTTATTCCAAAGTCATAAAAGTGGAATGCAAGCATGCATGCATTTGTGTGTGTGTGTCTGTGTTTGAAGCCTTGCTTTGAAGATTGCACTGTCATCTCAAAATCTGTTTACAAAATGGTACTTATGGTTTCAAATGCTCCTAAAAGGAGAATGCAAAAGACAAGTTTTCTCTTCTCATAGGCTGCAAAATTACACTAATTTAATAAGAGGGAGACAGCAGGGGGTATGACAACAGATTCACTTTAAAAACATCCATACCCTTAGAGGTCCAGGTGGCTTTTAGACTTGCACTTAAAGTCTAAAATTTAAATAAAACCACAATCATACTGGAACAGACACAAAGAAAGATATATTAGAACTGAGATATATGTATTTTGAAATGGTTTGTGGGAGTTTCAGCAATTCCTGACCTATTAGCTCTAAGGCATTTTTTGTTTCAAGTAGGTTAAGGAACAGCAGGAATTTTCTTGCAATTTCTAAAAGTTTTTCCCCACCCTCTTCCTGTAATTTAAAAGCATATTTCATGAAATCTTGCTCTGAAGATCATCATTCTGAGCACCTTCTAGGCCCTTGACTGACAGGGAAATGGCCAAAGAATTGAGGTCAGGATGGCGAGTGAAAAACTACAACACATTTTGTTCCAAAAAAATAAAAAGTTTCATATTTGGCTACATTTAAACTGTGAATATTAGAACAAAGGTCTTCATCATTTTTTCTTATAACTGTTTCTTTCCCATTGGCACAACTTTACCCTTTAAAAATGAGTTTCCCACATTTCCATGTTGAAACTCAGCACACCTCTTTTGGGGAACAGAAGGGAGGGACCATGAAAACTTGGTTACTGGTACCTGATTGCCTCCTCAAACACTACGAAGTGAGCAAATCTTCTCAGTACTCACTCAGGCTGAGAAGGTGTGGAAGATGTCACTCACCTCTCTTCCCCCAGTAGGAATGAGGAAGGGAAAATGTCACTCCTGATGAAGATGGGAGGAGGACAAGCCCACCAGCCCTCACAGCTGCCTGTGTGTCCCAAGATGCTCTCCTGCACTTGTGCCACTTGGGACTCTTCTGTTCCTGAATAATCTTTGTCTTGTGCTGTGTAGTACAACTGCTGCAGATAAAGCAGAAGGAAGCTGAACCTGGAAAGGATGGGGTCCCTGAGTCCCAGATGGATAATGGTGACCATAGACTCCCTTCCCTTCTGGGGATGGGTGCTCGTTCAAACGGCTTCCAGACCATCTGGTAGGTGCTGCTGTGGTGCTGTTTGTATTGCTGAGGTGGGTACAAATCCTAGTAGGTCCATGTGAATGCTTTATAGGAGAGTAACTATTTTAAAACACCCAGATGAATTTACCCCAGATGAAGTATTTCTCAAGTGCCCATGCTGGTGTAAATGCTATCACTTAAGGGAGACAGATACTGCAATCTGGGAAGAAACTTGGTGTGAGTGAGTGTTCAGAGAGAACACTGATACTGATGAGCTCAGTTTTTGTGTCTGTTACTGCCATATAAAGAGCTTCCCAATCAAAAAGGGATCTAATTCCCAAGCAACCCTGAAAAGAACCATATGCATGTTTTGCCAAACTGTAGGCTACAGCCATTGGTGTGGTACCCACACTCACTAACTTCTCTATAGTGGGGCACAGTAGGGGCACAATACTTTTGTTATACCCCACTTCAGGTTAACTTGCTTGTAAAGTCTTTTTTTTTTTTTTTTTCCCCTATGGAAACACCAGCTTGTGATAAAACTGACTGTGAAGACATCTGCTGGAACACAGCCAACTGTCTCCTGATGGGATCACAGTTTGCATTGCATGTGCTTCCACCACTGTGGCCCGGGAATGCAGTGAGCACAAAAGGACAATTTTCCTCTTTCTCCAATTCATCCCCTAAAACTTTCCGCAAAACCGTAATTTTTCAAGTGTAAAGAGTATGTACAGGCTGGAAAATGGTTTTATAAATAGAACCGCACATTGAATAATGACTTTGGGGCACTGAACTGAGAGAGGACAGGAAGAATTTTGGAGAAAGTCATTTGTTTTTGACACTGAAGTTATTTCAAAGTTATAAGCAAGATATTTCTCAGGAGATGTTCTCTTTCTTCCCTTTTTTGAACTGTATCATCCCTGTGGAGAGCTTTGTGGAATCATACAGAACAAAATTAGGCAAAGTGTCTGTTATGTAACCTTCTGGATCTCTAAAAATAATGGTAGCATCACTATCACCTGAGCTTCTCCCTTCCCGAAATTTATGTTCAGCTCATGGAAAGCAGGGTCAGGAAATAGTGGAGATGGCATAATAAAATGTACAAATCCTTTTTACAGCAAAGTGCTGAAATTTGCATAATTACTATCCCATTTTGACTTTTTAACTTTAGAGAATCTATGTGGGTCAGTTTTCCCTGTTTTAATTAGCAAAATCAAAATAACAAAAAATGGCAATTTCCTTCTTTCAAGCTCAAGTGGACTACTCAGCCTGTAGCAATAATTATATTTTTCAAATGTGAGGTGCTAATTTAAAATACAAGATTCCCAGTAGCTGCAGAAGTTTTAAGGACAAGTGACAAAAGCAAGCCAGCCTTTTGTTCTTATTGCTTCCCACCCAAAAGTCCTCTCAGCATCTAAACTTCATAGGAATTGTGTCACTCATGCAAATAAATTTCTGTGTCAATATTATTTATTGTAAAATATTTTACCCACTGGGGTAAATGAAGAGCAAGGCTTTACTAATCAGATTACTAGCACGCTTATTCTAATTTATACCTTCCATGGTTAGCCTTTAAGCCACAGTTGACCTCTTATTTTTTATATTAACTGGAAACAATTCATCAAGTGAGTTACCCCTCTCCTTTCAAACCCACTTGTATTACTAAAAGGTTGAGTAAAGACCTCTGGGGAACAAGGGCAATTTTTGACATGGATCTCAACAGATTAAACTATGCAGGGACAATATAGAATACATTGGAGCAATAACATTATCACATCATAGCCTGATTGAGAGGCATTTCCTTGCATTTTTGTCCTTTTACCATAAGCCAATAGTAGCCACAGGCATTTGACTGGAGAGCCCGGAGGATTGACAGGCCTGGCAGTCATTACACGCTGGATTGAATACTAGATTACTCCAAAGTGGCTCAGGGTCAAGGATCAGTGTGTTCCCTTTTGGCACTAAATGACTTTAATATCCTTACTGTATTAGTCAATTACTTTAAAGCTGCTGCTCTCTGAGCTCTCTCTGCCCCCCTGCAGTTTACTATGGACATTTGAATTGCTCCCATACTTAACCCACACATCTGCTTTTAGCTGTCAAAAGAATAGTGCTACCACTGGAGCTATTGACAATGCAAAATGAACAGAGATACTGGCTGTCAGTGTCAAGTGGCACTTTCTTTCCATTGTTTGTTTTAAACAACTCCTAAATAACTCCACAGTGAAACTGTTCCTAATTCAGGAAGAGCCTAATGGCCTTTTTGCAGCCTATCTTTAATCTAATCTCAGCCTGACCACAGCAAGCCAGAATGAGTTATCCTCCCTTGGAAGGTAATTGTTTTAGGGAAGAAAAAAAAAAAAGTCCTCCAAAGAGCTGAAGTACTGTGGTAAAATACAAAAAGAAGGGTTACTTTAAACTTGCTTAAATTTCACAACTGTCACTGTGACTATGGAAAATTACACTGCACTTCTGAATTTATTGGTGCAACATGCTGAAGAATTTTATACCATGGCCACTGAACATTAAAAGGTCTGGCTTGGCTTGGTGTTAAACCAACATGTCTAGATTAAATATGAGCAGAACTGATCTGAATTTTAAACTGCTTGAAAGTCATGCCTTCAGTGTTTTAGTGAAAGTGATATCACTGCACATGAAAGAACATCTGTGCCGTGGGGCCCAGCTTGTGTGTGCTGATGTCATCGGGCTAGAAAAGTAGCTCAGGACTTTACAGCCAGATCCATACAGAAATAATTTTGCCTTACGAATATACCTATTTCATTCAGGAAAAATGGGCATTGCTTTACTGGAAGAGCTGTCAACTGTGTAGTTTGGTGAGCCTATGTGTCTAGCACTTGCACATAGGCAGTCATAACTTTTTGTCTTTTCTCTTTTCTTATTAACTTATATTGTGGGTATAAGGACTGGTTGTTTTGTTATTCTAAAAATACAGCCAGTGTTTTACAAGGAATAGCACTACACATATTGCTGCATGCATCAAATTGGTCTATTTGTGGGCAATCCAAGAAGTATCTGTCATGTCAATGTCACTTTTCTTATCCTTCAGAGAAGTATTGAATGTCCTAATGAGCAAGGGCTTCAAACTCTTGATTTTTTAATGAAAAAAAGCAAATTTTGACAAATTTATACATACATGGCATATGCAGCACAGGTCATTACTATTTGAAACTCAAAAGGCTCTGCTATCAAGGTTGCCCAAGACATTTAGCAGGGAAGTGTCCACTCAGACCTCTTTGCTGATGACAGGGCAAAGGGAAAACAAATTCACTGTGTATCGTAAGCTTCTGGAGGGCTTAGTCAGTATCAGAGATATTCTAGCTCCAGCATCAGCAGTCTTTGCATTTAATTTGAAATTAAAAATGCTGTATTAAGAACTAGATGAAGCAATATCTTAAATTAAATACCTGGCCTCTAAGTGCCTGTCAATGTTATTCAGGACCTTAGTGTATAAGGTCTCTTAGGTTAAGAGAGTACTAAAAAAATGCAGCAATGTGACCAGTATTAAAATATACCAGTATTAAAATATAGGTACAGTTGTACTTCTTTCAATAAAAAAAAAAAAAAAAAAAAAAAGGAAACTTTTTAAATGTTGAATTCTACGTTTTGCCATTTCAGGTAGATATATACATGTTCTTACTCCAAGAAGGCAGACATACATGTGGACAGTAATATATATTTTGTGTGCAGTGTGCCTCAGCTCAGTAGCTAAGCATAATGAATGGTGCCTTGGGGAATGCTCTGAATAATTGTGCTAATTTAAAATTTAGTCAGCAAAGGACCTTAAAAAACTTGATACCTCTTGGTAATGATGCATCATTAGCACTTTTCATTCATTTATATTTTGTTGTGTTTAGGCATTTGGGTATTCAGGAGAAGAAAGGTAGCCTGACAAGAGAGTGATTGAATCAGTCCCCTTGATACCTGGGAGTGACAGAAGGTGAAGTACTGTAGCTGCAGTTGACAACTACTTTAATATGAGCCACTTATAAATATTTACAATTCATAAGTCAATGATGAGCTTGTGTATAGCACATAAATAATACCATGAGCATTTGGCATATTTATTTGGAGCCCGATCATTAATTAGGAGATAGCTTAGTGTTAAAGAGTTATGGAAACATTTTCAATTAAAAGAGCTTCATTTGGAGACTGCAGAGCACAGGTTTGACGAAAACAATACACATGAAAAAGGTGAGTTCACACTTTTAGAAAACTGCCATTCCAAAGAACAATTCTCACATTAATCATGGGAGTAAAACACCAAACTTCAGGGCCATAACAGAGTAGTAAGATTAATAGGAACTGGCTCTTGATGATTTATTTGGCACAGATACCACAGCACTTAACATATGGCCTTTTGGCAGTACAACCATAGGTATATCGGAACCTAACCATAAAGCAGGGATTCCTATTTACTGCAGGAGACATGATTTTGTTGGGGATATTATTCTTCTTGTTAAGGAATGCTACTAATAATTTCATTTTTTAGGCTAAATGAGACACCTCAGGTGCATGATTTTGATCTGACTGCAATAAAAGATCAAGCTCTCACCAGGCTGGCAGGTTGAAAATGAAGCACCTATTGACTGACAGATTTCACTACTTTTTTTTCAAGACAGACAATTACATGCAAAAGATTTTGTTTCTCATATTAAATATTGTATGTTGTTCATTGCTGAGGGGACCCCATACTCCATGAAACAAAATCAAATAGAATGGAAAAGATTATAGATAATATTTTTTTTTTTTTTTTTTTTTTTTTTTAAAAAAAAAGCTAATCCAACAGTACTTCCCTGAACTACTTTAGGTAATTATCTGTAGCTTTTGTCTCTTAAATATAAGTGCAAGGTGCAGTGATGAGTGCTAAATACATTAATCAGAAATGAAAAGTAAATTGGAGTGTTCTGGAGCACATACGTGAATATATAGAGAGATAAACTAATTCCACACATACAGAAAATTTTAATAACTTGCCAAATTTGTGTGTGGAATTTTCATTTTTTTCTGGATTTCATCATCGCTACTTTTTTAGTATAACAATGAGGTTTTAAATGACCATTCGGGATGGATACTCCTTTCTTTCCACCCTAGTGGGTAATGAGAGAGACAACACCTCCAGCCATTATCCCTTTGAGTGCTGAGTGGGAGTGTAGTTAACTTTGATAGCATAGAAGTAAGTACATTTTTTATTACGTTAAAAAAAAAAATGTCGAGAATAACCTATTCAGTTTAACATTTTCACAGAGTAATTACACATAAAATTAGCTAACCATCAAACTTTTTAGCTACTTTTCCCCATCATATTAACTGAATACATACACATTTCATCTTTAAGCACAGAAAAATTATTTTAACCTGGCAATATCCACAGAAAAAAACTGAGGCTTTTTTTATTCACTTCTTACTTGTTGATAATTTTAGGTTTGCCTTTCAAACTATAATTAATTTTTCAGATGCTAGTGTAGAAAATCAATCTCTAATGTCTCTCCCATGTTTGTACAATACAATCATTCATTAATGCAGTTTCAAATATCAAAAAAGTGTCTGTTTTCTGTTTAATTTGTATGCTCTTTTGTAATAGGATTGTCAGTCTTCTTGTCATGGATCATCCTCAGGTATGTAAACAACATACGAACTTACTTGGAATGATAGACAATCTCATAATTTTCTCTCGTAAAACGACATATACAAATCAAGGAGCTAAAGCATGGAAAGTAACATATTTTGGTCTTGTGACTAATGGTAACCTGGTGCTATTGAATTACTGAACTGTGTCTGAGAACTAATGAGAAAAATTTCCCAGGGGAATCTTTATCCAATGCACTTGGAGAGCACCTTGGGGACTCATTCCGTGTCTGTCACCTTTCCCGTCTCATTGACACTCAGCTTCTTTACCACCATTACACTGTGCAACCATTTCACTTTACACCTCACGATTAGAATATTAAAAGGAGAGAATACTACACTACTTGCTCCAGATAGCAGAGTTGTTTTTGACACTTAAAATAGAAATTGTCACTGAAATATCACAAGGACATGACTGTCTCCAGCTCCAAAGCTCCAGTAGAACATTTTAAAGCTCCAAACTGTATTATTTTGCCGACAGTGGTAGCTTTTATTTCATCAACATCTTGTCTCTTAATTTCTTAATTAACAGTGAAACACTTAAAGATGCACCATATGATGTAGACCACACAAACTATTTCTCTTAGGAAAAATTTGTTCTTGTCATAGGAGCAAGGGCAGAGTCGTTTGTATTGATTACATAATAATGAGTTTATAAATGAAAGCATAGAAATGTCATTAGCACAAATCTAGCATTTCACATGTGATAAAATTTGGTGAAGACTTGTGAAGTCTGAAAACACTAGGAAATATCTTCAGTGTTTCTTAATGGCTTTAACTTCATTGGCTTAGGAAGAACACTGCTGCTTTCCCTCAGTGAGAATTTGTCTCATTTACCTTACATCTATATTTAGAAGATATTTGGCATATCCCATTAAGGCCAAAACCCCCCTTTCTCTGAAAAACCTCCTCACTGAAGTGCACAGAACTACTCTCATGAGTAAGGGCAGGGAGGATTTGGCCTCAGGGAATAAAGCTCAACTTAAAAAAAAAAAAAAAAAAAAAAAAAAAAAGCAAGCTTGAAAAAATCCAACTACAGTTTTTAACTTAAAAAGTGTTCTAATTTCACCTGGTTGGTGATTTCAGAGAGAAGCTAATTAAAGCCAATGGAGAATTTTTAAAATGAAGGAAAAAAAAATACAAATTAGGACAGCAGGGGGAAAATAAGTTTTCTAATTATATATAATGAGGGTATCTTCTGCATAGTGCAGCAAATGTTCACCATTCTATGATATCTAGAGTATGATTTTACACATAAAGCTGTATACTTGTACAAGTATTTTATTTTATTAAAGAGATCTGGTTAGCCAGAGTCACACACTGATTTTGTGTACCAACTGAAAAGTGCTGAATCTGTTGATTACATTAACAGCACCTATTGTCTCCATGGGCTATTTTTGTCACTTTGTTTTGCTGGCAGACTCTCAAGCTTCAGGATATTACTTTGGTATTAGGAAAAAGTAAGGCCATATGCCGTTTGGTTTTGCATTCTACCAAAGATATTTCCAGGGAATTGGAGAAAGTGTGTTCTCATCCTATCCTTCTTCTTCTGAAGCCAGTGTGATTTCTGCCATAGCCTCCCTGAGGACATAGTGAATGGGATATTTTTTTTCAGTAGTGGGTGTGTTTCAGTCACACTGGTGTGTTAGGGTAGATCTACTTTTTCTTGGACAGATTTCACTGTACCTGTCCCAGCTTTGCATTGCTGACAATTCAGTCTTTCATTGTTGATTCAGCAAATAGACTTTTCTCTAAATGAAATAAAGATACACTCTTGGGGTTTTGGATTTTCTAGAGCATTCTGTCCCCTGCCCACAAACCCTGAGTTTCAGAGCTGATGTAAGGGACCATTGTAAGATTGTCGTAAAAATTATAGCATTACTGATAATGTTTAGGGAATGAAAAAGACCTGAAAAAACAACTCTGACAGGATTTATCAGTCCTCTGATGTTTGATGTAACCCATTGATGGTGTGAGGAATACAGCAATGATGATGAATAGGGAAATAAGGTTTTGATGTGCTCTTCTAGAGTTACTCTGAACCTACTGAAATTACAAATGTTTTAAGTCTCATTTGTTTTACAGGATTGAGCTTAATTAATTAGAACCAGAAACAGTCATGCATGTCTGCAAAGTGAGGATGAAGCATTTCTGCTCAGATGATCGCCTTCATCTCCACTCTGCATCCATTCTGCACAGGTGGAAATAAATGAGTAAGTAGCAAGGTTGTGAGGATAAGATCTATATTACCAGCTCTAGCCTGTTCACCTTCAGCTTTCTTGTTTGAATTTCAAGTTGCTGTACTTTATTCTAGGTTCAGACCAAAATTCCCTTATCTATGCTGTTGCTTTAGCTGGTCTGGGATCTTCCATGCATGAACAGAATGTCAAAGAGGAAGCTAGTTTATTATTATTTTAGAAAAGTTTTTGCTTTTCACTTCAGTGAAGTCTTCAAAAATAAAATTGTGAACTGATCTATTTAGTTTTATCCTACTATTTGGATATGAGGATAATTTAAAAACTGTGGGGGGGGTTTGTTATTTTTTTAAAGTGTTAACATCTAGCCTACAAATTCCTATCTCCTTTTTTAAGTGGTAAAACAGAATTCTCTTGCAAGTATATAGGGGAAGCACTCCATGTCAATACTTATGGTATGAGGACCCAGTTGTGAATTGCATTTCTTTGTCTTTCTCAGAAAGATAATTAAGACTATGGCAGGGAAATAAATCCTTCCACTTGATTTTGCAGGAACCACATGAAGCAAGTACTTGATTCAGTGTCATGCTAGTGCTGCTATGGGCAACAAGCCATTTCAGTAGAAGTTGGGATTTAATATATGTTTAAACTTTTTCTCTGTGACCTCCCTCCCACCCATTAAATTTCTTAAAACTGGCTCTTATCAGCTTCTCAGGGAGTTTTTGACTGGTCTGCATTAAATCTTCCTGGCGCTTTGGGTACCCAAACTTATGGTTTTCTCATGTAGCAGAACGCTGTAATTAAAAGGTGAGAACAAATAATGTATGCAAGCACTACTAATTTAATGACTCTGTATTATTAAAACAATGTAGATTTGCAGATACAGTATGTGACAATAGAGATGTTTTTTCATGTAGCATTTTATTTTGCCACCTTGGACTTATGCAGGCATCAACACTATTTAAGTTCTATACAATTGCATATATGCATAGATAAACATGCACTTCAGAATGCATCTTTTAGGTCCAAAAAAGTCCAAATGTAATCCTCCCACTGCCAGATCTGTGTGTCATTTTCTTTGAGTTCAAATAGATATGTAAAGCAGAAGCAGCAGAGCATCTGACCCATCACTCATATGCAGGATGGGTTTTCTGTTTCAAATCTTTTTGCTTAACTCACTCCATTTTAAGCTCATTTTATTTTGAGAAACTATGAAAGCATAAAGTTATGAAGACCTAAATTATATGAATATGGAATTTCCTTTAATATAGGAAAAGGGATAAATATGAATGCAGAACCACTTTCAAAACCTCAGTGTCTGCCTTGCAAATATAATGCCATGGTGGACAGCTGAGACAGGGATACACACTGTATGTTGATGAGACAAAAAACTTGCCCTGAACTTTTGCAGACTTCTGAAAGAAAAATATTTTATTTATAAACTGCATTTTAGAGAAGGGGGAATTTTGTTGTGTGGATATCATGTACCCACTTTTTCCTATCTGAGTGAAATGCTTGAATGCTGTGAAGGAATTAAATCAAATATGTCTAAAACCAGTCAGTGTCTCTCAAAATATATCTCTGTGGACCCCAAGGTTGTGTCTGTACATCTGTGCAATGAAACACTAACATAACTTTTTCGTTCCCTGAGCAGGCAGGTCATGAAAAGATGGCCAAGAGGGTAAATAGAATTACTATGGTATTGTTCAAGGGCCTGATTAGACCCATTTAGCTGTCACTTCCTTTCAGTTTTGGAGATTTCATTGCACCGAGGTTGTAGCTTAACATTTACTATTTGGATCATTTGTCCTGGTCGTTTGTCACAAACATCTAAAATTTTTGCTCCAAATGACTTTGATGGCGGGAGCTCTGTCAGTGCCAAAGCAAACGTGGGCTATATGTTTACAGTTTCCTTTTTATACATGTCTGGGACAGAAGAGCTTTTGAAGCAAAGTACTTCTCACCCACACAGAGGGTATTCCTTCAATGTCACAGGGGAGGTCATTGACAGGGCAACTCAGAGAAGACAGCTTCCGAAGAGTGCGCTGAAGTTTTCCATAATGCCCATCCAAGTTTTCTCAAGCACTCAAGAAAAATACATTTAACCCTTTTATAACTAACAAAGGCAAATGCAAAAACATGTCTTTAAAACTTTCAGCATCCATGGCAGTGTATGAGGTTTGCAGGAACAACTACCACACGCCATAGGAGTCCCAAAGTTATGGTAAGACCAGAATGATACATCATTTTTCTGCTTTAACAATAAATATTTGTGACTGCTAATCTATTCGGCAAAGCTATATAATTTCTTGTTGATGTTGCTATACTGACCTCTGCAGGCTTTGGAAGTTTGGAACATTGTTTATGGCAGTGACTGCTGTGACCCAATAAACCAGCCTGTAGCACCAGCACACTTGAGGGCTCGTGTACCTGAGAACTTCATGTCTTTTTAGTTCTACATAACACACTGTAAAAGAATTCAAAGCAATTATTTGAAAGTAAGTGTTGATGATGTTCATAAAATGATATTTTAGGAAAACGAAATCAAATAAAAAAAAGTAAATTAAGTGAAAAAAATCATTATTTCAAAGAGTCCTTTACTGATTAGAGGTTTTATGATATGTCCTGATCATTAAGAAATACAGCCATTTTAGATGAAAAATATTATTCCTATTAATAATTGTGCAAAGACTATCTGCTAGAAAAGAAATTCTGCTGTATATTTAGTTCTACTTGATACAGTCTGCTAATCTGTTCCTAGATCTAGTTAAACTATAAATTGCATATGTTCAGTGCAGGTTTTATAAGTATAACCCTTTCACAACTAGGACAGACACAGCAGTATGAAGAGTGATACCTAAATGATGCAAACTTCCCTGGCTACTGACTTTCAGTATAATGGACTAAATTAATTTCACAGATATGGTGTAATATGTGACTTAATTTAATCTGGGTTATTTTCTGTTCAATACCTACTGTCTTTCTGGAGTTAAGTGTGTTTCTTATACCTATTCATGTCCAAATACAATTTTTCAATTAGAGTCTGACACTTCTTTTATACATATATATCATTTTTGTAACTTATAGTCATGTTTGGCTGACATACAGAGCTATGCCCTACACCTTGTTTATGTTAGAAACAAAGAGTCTCTGAACTGCAGCTCTGTTTATAACTATTTGTGGTTTAACAAATGACAAAATACAGAAGACTTAAAAATCTTGGTCTGGAAAAAATATCTCAGTCTGGTTTATGTTTTCATCTACTTTCCCCACATTTATTGATTTTGTTAACTGTTTCAGCCATTCACTGTACACTTCTCTGACCACATCGTATTTATGTTGTATGCAGGTAACTGACATCTGAAGAAAAACAAAGCATACAGGATGAAGTCCTGACTCCTCTGAAAGCTCCCATTGACATTATGAGAGCCAAGAATTTTCTTGATGCATTTTTGTCTCTCTTGCTTCTTCTTCAGAAGTAAATGGTCTTCTGGAAAATTCAAAGTTTATCTAATCAATCTTATTCTTTAAGAGATTGGTTATGTTCTGAAATGTACAGATGTATAGACATTCCCATTTCCACTGTTTGCTGAAAACACTGCATGCCAGTTTGGAATGTTACACTAGATTAAATATTCTGTGTTCCAGTGCTGGTAGCTGAGAGTTGCCAAAAGTTGGCTAAACCAATGAATGGTTGTTGGGTGAGGAAAATGCACATAGCAATCTGGAAGATAATTTTCTGAATATTTGGCTTAGCATTCACTCTCTCAGTTTTATTTTTTTCCAGGTTTTAGTTTTGTTGAGTCAAATGATCTGAGAAAACTGGAGATTTTTCTGAGAGAAGAAAGATTTTGAAATTACTATTCCATTTATCTGCTGCCATTTGCATTACCAAAGTCTCCAAGGCATAATCTTCTAACTAGTCCAAATGCTGATCCTGAAGCATGGTGTTCAGAGCGTAGATGAAGGAATGAGTTTTTGTGCACTTAGAGGCTGCCTAACATAATGGTTAGGCATCCAGATCAAGAGCAGTGTCAACAACGATACTAAAAATTCTACAGAGCACAATTCTGGCTAATATCATGCACGTGAGGTACCTTCAAACACTATGCAGATTTACACAGTACCCTGACATGCATCCAGGAGCACATCTGTTGTTTTCCAGACACAAAAAAGACAGTCAATCCAAGCGACCAAACTAGGGTTAATCTGAAATAAAAAATATACAAGTGTGTTTAGTGAAGAATTTAGGTCCTCAGAATCAACTGTTGTACTCTGGAGATCTGCTTCTTTTGCTCTATGCTATTTCCTAATGTTAACACAGCCACAAATAAGTCACATAAGAAATATTGACAGAGTTTGAGACTAAACCCAAAATGTCTTAACCACCAGAAGCTAGCCAGTGACAATGAGCAAAGGTAGACTCACTTTTGGTCACCAGCAAGTTTGTATCATCTGGTAAATCAGGAAACAGCAACTGGAAGGGGAATGTAATTCCCCCGTTGCCCCTCCCAAAAGGAAGCGCTGGATAATTACAGGCAGAGGTGACAAAACAGCAGCTATGTCATATTCAAGCATACTCAACCATTCTTTCTGCACTGCAAACAAAAGTGCTGAGGAACCTGAGCTGGCTTCACGGTCACATTTATGTTGTCATATGGTGTAGCCTAGAGAGGAAAGGTCCAGGCTTTGATTTAGCAAGATGTGTTCTGGCTCTAGGACCTAGCACCTCTGTAATAACTTTACTCCAATGGCTGCTCAGGGCATGTGCCTGGCCCAGTGTGCCTGGTCCACAGTGGTGGTGTGCAGGGAGCTGAGTGCTGGAGGGCCACATTGCAGTGGGGCATGTTAGAGAGCTGCACCAGGATCTTCAGTCCTCACCTGGGATTTCCCCTAGAGAGAAACTGCTCAGAATCTACCAGTAGTGTCTCTTGTGCATATTGCTAGGCTCCAGGTATAAAGTACAAAGTAAACTGGAACCAGGAAAACTCTCCACAGCACACTAAATTAATAACCTGGATGCACCCTATTATGCACAGGTACCAGAACAATTTAGCTATGGCAGAATAATTAACCAGAGGAGTTATGATGTGATGTTTTTTCCAAGGACATTTCTGGACTGTTAAAATGTCAGTACACAACTGACAAATTAACCTGGAATATAGGCTAGATGGTCACTGAAAATTGAGACTTGAAGGTTTTTTTTACTACTGGTTGCATCTAGACCACGTAGTAAATTCCAAAGCTCTTTAGAAACATAGCTCATAGGATTTGAAATATGGCTCTTTTTGTTCTGATTCCAGGTTACAGCACCTGGACAACTGATTCGAGCAGCCACTGAAGCCTTCTCCTGACCACCAGTCATGATTGCTTTGTGCACATGTCAGGCCTATACTGTAATGTGAATAATCGTTCAGTGTTATGTTCCCACACTTTTCTGTTTTGATGGAAATTTGGGGCTGGATTGTGGCCTGATTCTGTCAATGTAAAGGTTTTGCTTTTGTCCTAGAAGTTCCTCATTTGTGCTCATTTCTCTGTTGGATCTCTGTGAAAGCGGTTAAGCAGGATGTCAGCTCCTTTTCATTTTTCTAAGGGCAAGGCTTGTTACGTTTTGCTTAATCTTCCATCTATATGGATACATGTAAAACTGAAGCTTGACCATTTAAGAGTTCAGCAATACCCAGCCTCCCAGCAGGCCCCCCCAGGGCACGGTGTCAGACAGCATTAGCAGAAGAACCAAAGCAAGTGTCCCTGCTGTACTGCTTGGACACATCTAACAGGAGAACTCGGGAATCACAGAGTACTGTGTATAAAACAAACTCTAAGCTCCCTTTAGACCGTAGCATAGCTTTCCATCCAGGCCCTTACAATCAAAATGCACTGCTGTAGATCTTACAAGTAGCAGAAAAGAAATAAAAAAAGCAGAACAAGATCTTTGCCTGTTTCTCTTATTAAAATCTATTTTCTGATGACAGCTCAAAGCCAAACTCACCTTGTTGTGTACTACTACTTGTCCTAAACTTAAAGGTGCTTTAAGTGCCTTTACGTTACCGAGGTGGCACAAAGCAGACGCAATAGGGACTGTGTTCTGCTCATTTTTGAAGCATCTGTGGTGCTATTTATGCAATAGACTATATTTGGTACCTCATTACTGATATAAGCAGAAGCATCACCCATCAATTGCAAAGAGATTTTCCTTTGCATATCTCAGAGGCTTAACTTGATCCAGTGCTTCCGAGACATAGGGCATAAAGTATTTTTCCACTGGTGTTCTTTGATTTGCAAGAAACTCCACTACAGGATGTGTGGAGTGCAAATAGACTGCACTCTACTGTAACCATCAGTAATGGTATGCAGGCTACAATTTAAGGAGAACTATTAGCTTTCTGAGATGTTAAATTACTGCGGAGCACGCAATAATATGGGAAAAGACAGCACCCTAGTGGGTTGAAACAAAGAACACTGCATCCCCATCATATGCAGCCTCTGTAACAACACTTCTTTTTCACACAAAAAGTTCCTTTCTGGGGAGCAGGGTTGTTATACAGCGACACTATTCTTCCTGCACAGTGGCCTTGATTCGGTGAAGTACCTTATTCATGAGCGAGTCTCCAAGCAATTGAGCAATCTCACCTGAGTTAATACAGCTGTTTATGAGCTCAAAGTCAAACCCATCCTTAAGACTTTATCTGAATGCAGCCTCCTCAGTTTACACAACCTTCTAATTTTCTGTCACAAGGAGCTGAAGAGACTTCAATTTCTTTTATCAGTTTTGGATTATTTTATTGCTTTTTTACTTTTTTGTTTTGTTTTGTTTTGTTTTTTTAACTTTTTAACTGTTCTTCCTGATGCTTTAGATCCTCTAAGTAAGGTTTTAGTTCAGTGATTTCAGTGCCAGGACTTTTCTTCTTTTTTTAGCATAGTTTTCAAGCAAGCTGACTGCATCGAGCATCTCTTTGTAAAGTAACTGAAAAGAGAGAAAATTGCATTTTGTGAAATTCTCCTGTGCTTCTTTAGACCAGGAAAAGGAACTGAGCCCAGATTGAAAACAAGTTCAAAATTAAACATTTTAACCACAAAAGATGAGATAGACAAAAGCATAATCTGGAAATACACTTTCTGGGTGGTCTGACCCATTGGTACATAATGACTTGAAATATTGGCCTTACTAAGCTTGTTTTTCAATTAAGTACTGCTGGGGTGTTGGCATATTTTCCTTAATTCCCTTTTTCATAATACTGCATGGCCAAAAAAAAAAAAATGGACGGAAATTAGAAACTTGTAGTCGACCCAGCAACTTAGCTTTCCCTTTTGTGCCTTAAGAATTATTTATGCATTTTTCAAAAAACATATTTACATGAAGTGGATGTATTATGCAGATGAGAAGTGAGAATCTGAAGTATCCTCCTTTGAGGTAAAGCTCTTTGGGTACAAGGTTAGAGAGTCAGATATTTTCTTCTGGTGCCTGAATGAAAAGAAATTTGACAGCTTACTGCTGTGAAGAAAAAGGTTGTCCATGTGGTTTTATGCCTTTCTACACACATAGGGCAACAGAGCTCCTGCTATAGCATCAACAGCAACAATACAGGGGGAATTATGTCTTTCAAATAAATGGTGTGTTGAGCAGAACAGTTTCTTAACATCTGTAATCTAGTTTGCACAGAAATAAATAAGGTCCAGCTTTATACATAGCAATATGTAGCCAAAAAAGTCTGGCTTTCAAGGGACTGTATTATAGGAGCTGTTTTGCCCATTGCTGTTCCTTCCCAGAATATCCTGAGAGATTGGTTTGTTGATTGTAGCCTTTGAATACTGGTGAATTCTCAGCTGATGTCAGTATATGGTCAGTGCTCTTGGCTTCATTAAAAACATCCTGCTCCTATTCTGCATCAGTCAGTTGGAAGAAACTTCTGGATTTGTATTCACTGCTCTTTCTTCCAGTAGAATTACATCTTGTTAGTCAGGAAAGAGTATTGAAACCTTCAGAGACAATTTTAACTAAGCTTACCTCCCATCCCAAGTCTGAGTAAAAATCTACAGATAGCAAAACATTTGTCATATCTTACATAAATCAGTATTGAATTATTACTAATTGCTAAAAGCTCTCTTCAGTGATAAGAAAGTTTTGATTATTTTGTCTACTTATTTGCTTTTGTTGATCTCATTTTCTCAGCAAACTAAATATTCTCTTTTCCTGAGTATTTTGCTTCAGAACCGACATAAATGTTGCCAAGGGACCTTGACCTTTACCATAGGAAATAAATGTTGCATAGATGAGAATACTTGGGAAATATGGGACTTGCAGAACAGTATGATTAGGTGCATATTATGGGCAACACAATTGGCAATACACTGTGCAGAGAAATTTCAGACTTCCATGATTTAACAAGAATTGTGCAAATATGCAGCCCTCAACACCATTTATGAATTAATCAAGTGCACAAGCACCTCTTATGAGGACTTCATATCAAGTCAGGAACTCGCCTAGGGACATAATACTAAAAGACCCCTACAAAACTCATTAATAGAAACTACATCTTCCAATTTTTAATTTAAATATATAATAGAAAAAGAAACAAGCTGTATCAACTTACCACTGGACTTGAATTAGAGATAATGTAATGTGGGAATTACAAAAGTCTAAAAAATGCTTAATAAATACATTTTTTATATTTAGACAGAACTATTCCACCAAGACATTTCAAAAAGCAATTTTGACACTGATGAAAATATTGTTTTGGCAGGTGCTTGGTTTGGGTACAAAAGGCTTCATTTTGTCATCATTAATGACACATACTTCTCTCAGAAAGCACAATGTGCTCCAACAGAAATGAGGGAATGGTTAAATAGGACAGGTCCATTGTGGCCCAGCTGCCTGCACATCCAGTTCTTATACAAGGCAGGTGCAAGGAGTTAAGCTTAACCTTTGAAACAGGAGCAAAATTAGGTAAAGTTGTGTGAAGTCACTATATTTTTACCTGGCTGTTATGGAAGTACTTTTAAATGCTACCAGGCAGTTCAGATAATATAAAAATTCCAATACTGCCTTCGACTCGAGTCAAGGGTACACTTAAAGAGTTATTAGCACCCAGCAAAGTGTGTTAAGTCTGACATTCACGATGTCTCAGTTATTAAATAGATACTAGTGCACGTACTGATTTTCTTATAAAACTTAATAATGATAATGACCTTTCCATTTAGAATCAGGCTTTCAATGCTGAAAACACCAGCAGATTTATAGAATTTAATGCTAGACGCAAATTACAGATCATTGTCAGTTTTTCACATATACAGGACTTGAAATGTATTTTTCACTTTTCGTCTTGAACATTCATGTGTCATAATGACCATCAAATGTATATATTTCTATGCATAGCTAACATAATCGATGTTACACTCAATTTATCATTTGATTTAGTGCTCCTCTGCACCAGTGCATTATTCCACTGAGATGATCTGTGCACTATAGTGTCTGTTAATGTTAATAAAGATTTTTTTAAATTGTGCCGTGGATTCTGCTGGTGTTATTAAACAACAGAGGAGATGTTTTGCCATACAAAACATGTACAGCACATCATCATCCTCAAACACAGTAGTATATAAACAGTTTTGGCAAAGAGTGGAGGTAGACACTGACGCTGTTTATAACACTACTGCAGGGATTTTTCCTTTTTAAGTAGGCTGAATGGTGATAAGATAGACCTGTGAAAAAACTCCAGACATTGATAAATACTGAAAATAATCTGGCCCGGAGCACTTAGCTTAGTCAAAATTACTGCATTTCAATGAGCAGGTTTTCATCTACTAAAAAAATCAACACATTTCCACTGACTTCAATACAGCTACACTAGCCTAAGTGAGCCCAGGATCTAGCCCATTTCAATAATGAATGAGAATAACTCCAATGGGGATTACAGCAGCTGAGAATTTGACCCCTGACTCTCTGCTACACAGAGAAGAAAAGGAATCATTTTTAGAATACTTAATATATTTTCTTATGCAAGAACCAGAGGTTATTTCTAAAACAAACAATCAAGACTCTCTGCTTCAGCAGAGATGATTATAAGCAACAATGAATATGATGAAGGAATACAATTTTAATTTTTTTCCCCAACAAGTCCTTTTCCCCAAACCTCTATGCTATGCTTCAAATACCTTAATAACCCCTGTGCTTCTGCTTAACCACTGCATCCATGTCTGATTTTGTCTCCATTGCCAGAAGGGGTCAAATTATATGATGAACTGTTTTTGAACACTGGTACTGTTCAAAGGTGTAATTTTTATGATTTCAAGGTTATTTACATGCAAAATAAAAATTTTTGCAAAGTTTGCACCTCTAACAACTTCAGAAGTCACTACTTAACACTGGTGATTTTAGGGAAGAACATATAATTTTAGGGAAGACAATCCACCTGACTTCAGGTGGGATCAGAGTTAGTCTGAACTTGTCCCTGGAGACAATGGAAGGGGAGAATTCGTTTCACTTACTCGAGACCTCTACCCAAGTATGATGCTAATTGCACCCCAGAAGTGCCAGTTTCTCTTCACTGACTATAAAGGAAGCCAGAGAGGACTTGCACAGCTGTAGGTGTCAATATTTGTCAAATTCCAACCTAGCTGCTTCTTTCCCTAAGAAAAGGAAAATTCCCTCATCTCCCCCAGGATGACCCTATCTTAAAGGACCAAATCCTACAGGATACTCCGAGATATTCTTTTTAACAGCATTTATTCTCAACTGCTTTAGGATCAAGAGTCCAAGATTAAAGATGCTTGCTGTAGATTGGACAAGATTTCTGAGGAAGGGGTAAAGAGATAAAAGGAAAGGGTGAAAAAATGTTGTCTCAGGAACTGGATAATACCAGACGAGCTATTTCCTCTTGTGGAGAAGACAGAGCTTGTCATTTGGTTCCCACAGGGAGCTCACAAAGCAAATTTTACTTGTTCTGCCTGCAAATTTTCTGAACAATGAGTACCTACTCCAGGAATTAAAGCTTATACTTCATTCACATAATGTAATGTTAACACGGGAAGAAAGGAAGGCTCCAAGAAAGTGATTCTGAAAGAACTGAGCTTTTTCTTCCCAGACACAGGACCTCAAATGACTATTAAATCATCTAAGACCAGGCAGTGAAATGAATGGCATCCTTCCCCTTTCTGCAAAACAACATGCTGGAGTGCTAGGTCTAGCTATCTTTATCTGATCCAGAAAATTTAAATCTATACCTATATGTGATCCTAGTTTCAAAGCAACCAGATCAGTTAAAGGCTTGCAAAATTGCATTTCTTGAACATGTTTATATCATTAGACAAAAAATAACAGTTCGGGATTTTTGGAAAAAACCCCCACAACCCAAACTTTGCACATTAACACAGAGAATGTAAAAAGAGAAGCACAGTTAATACTTTGATTTAAAGTGACTGGAGAGTGTAAAAATACTGCATGTGTTATCTTTGAGGAGCCAATTTTTCTTTGGCTTTACAAAGAAACATGTGAGTTCTCTTTTTACAGACACTGGAAACAGCTAAGCGGGAGTGGTTTATACAATGATTAATATTAGCCAATTTGAGGGTCAAAATATGAGGGTATTACTTGTGCTGTAATCCACCAAATTATTTTTATTATTTTACCATGGCTGTGGTGAAATTCAGGCCCAAAATTCCAGATCGGGATTAACTGTCCCATGAAATTTATGAGAGAAACAATTTATAGTGTGATTTTTGTTGGTTAGAACCAGAAATGTATTTAAAACAAAATCCCAGTTTTGAACACTGCTGGACAGGTGGGAAATCTGATTGTGGATGCCAGCTCATGGCCATGATTTTTAATACATCAGGATAGCTCTGTAAAAGAGCAATCTAGTTACTTTACTGCTGCATTTTGGCAGAATATATTAATTTTGAAAATATTAAATTTAAATACCAGCCATCTCTGACAAACAAATATATTTATTATCAATGGTTTATATAATAAATGCAGAGTCAGTCTTTAATATTAAAGAAAGAAGCTAAACTTAGAAATTCAAAGTTAAAGATGACATTCTACATTCAATTCATCCTCTGGTGCCTTGTTATTGAAGAACATATAATGCTAACATCACACACACATCTGAGGCTTCACCATTACCTAAGCACAACAGGGTAAGCTAACGACGGTGTGTCAGCCTTTTGTTGGTCCGTGTCACAACCTTAACATTACTTTGTGAGAAGAACTGCTGTCAGGGCATTTCAAGTTGCTTTTGAAATAGTGCCAAGAATGAGGAGGCCCCACTGTCCAATTGCCTTTCCAGTATTAACAAACTGTACAGGGGGACAAAAATGAAGAAATTGCTCAGTTTGCATCTCAGTGCATGAAAAATCCTAAAGTGTTGCAGGGACAATTGATTATCCAGAGGGCACCACACCATTTCTAAATGAAAAAAGCCCTTTCTGGCATCCTACTGGTTATCTACATGAACATTTCTTTTGTGTTTTTCTTTCAACAACTGAGAAATGAAGAAGGGGTAGAAAATGAGGTTATGGGAAAATAAATCAGGAGAAAAGAGTGTTTCATAAGATTGTTAAGGTTTTCAGTCTCTTGTCTAGGGATAACCATTTTGTCTCCTTGGCAATACTCATCACATTACCTACAGCAAATATTTAAACATTTTTTCATTTGTTCTTTAAGGACCTTGTTGCAATAGACTACACTCTATATCCTAAGAGTATATTGTTTGAATGACAGCAAAATGGCCTTACACATAGCTGGGATTTTCTTAGGGAGGTGTTATTTACCCAGCAAAAGTTCCACAGTCTTTGTTTTGATTCATGAGTCTTTGTCACAATAAAGCTGTAGTACTTGCAGAGACAATAACACTGGAATAGTTTGTCCCATGATGGGACATGGCTAAAGAGCAGGTTTGGACTGGGAGAGACCTTTAAAAATCATTTAGTCCTGTGCAGTTAAAAAGGCATCGGGAAGTTTTTTACAGTTTAGAAATCATTACATAACATAAATTGAAAGATTCAGACTTATCTGTTTTTCACTTAAGTGATATGTTGGTCTGAATCTTCCAATGTTTCAGTATTTGGCTATTTTTTAACTATAAAAAATGTTGGCGATGACTTTTTAACAGAACAGAACAAACAATTTACAGATGGGTATGATTTCCATTGCTTTAGTGAGTCATAGCATATATTTAAATAAAGAAAAAAAATAGACATCTAACAGTCAGTCAAATAACATGCAGATTATTCTTTAATGCATGTTATGTATACAGTAAATAGTTCCATAATATATAATATATAAATATCCCCAGTCTCTTTTCAGAAGCATTGAAACGCTAACTAGGCTAGGCTGGGCACTCTTCTGTCTCTTAATACAGGCTACAGAGTTGTGGAAGAAGAATCTGGGTTATTGAGAAACTAAAAGGATCTTTAGAAATGTAGGAAACTGTTCCCACTGTTATTTTATCATATTTTAAATAATAACACTATTACAGATTAAAAATCTAAAAGTTAAATTGAGTCCTCAGTGTATAGAGAACTTGGTGTCTGTGTAGAACCCTGTCAATATAATGGTGTAAACTGCCAGCAGTCTTTCTAAACAAGATCAGTTTAAAATACAACCAGCATTTACCTTATATTTTTCAATTGACAGCATGCTGAAATGAATGGTTGCAACTTCCTCATTCTTGGTACTAGCACTTAGCTGTCACTCTGTATCACAACATCAAGCCAGTGTCAAATGTATTGCTTAGATGAGTAAAAAGGCAAGAATATGTTCCTTTGTAGGGATATGTATATGCAAATATAAATACATATATAAATATAAATATATACATAAACACACATGCACGAGAGGAAGGCAAAAGTACATGCCTCTAGAGTAGGCAGTACTAAATCTTATTTCAGTGGTGTCCCATGACAAGATGATGTGTAATTCAAAACAAGTGTCACAAATCATATAATTCAATTGCACAATAACCCCTTTACCCTCAAAAATGCATAAAACAAATTGTCCCTGTTGCATCAAATAAAAGATTGATCATCGTTTGTGATTAATCTGGACATTTGAAAAAGTTTCATATGATAATCCTGCAGTTTAGTTTGACAAGAGTAAAGATTAGACTGTTCTAAAATCATCACAAAGCATATTCAGTTTTCAGGGCCCAAGTATGGCAGTGAGTTGCAAGTGAGTTTAATTCTGTGCTGCAGAACAAAGGGCAATTTCTGCTGAACACTTCTCAATGGATATGTAGATGAGAGATGAGATGCAATGTTGCTGAAATATTCAGAAGCTGATACCCATACCAAGAGAAATTCTGTAATGTAAAACATATCACTGCCTTATTTTATTTTTTTTTAATTTCTTGCTCTGGGGTTTATCCCTCAATAAATTGCCTCCTTGACTGCCAGCTTGTGGAAAATCCTTGGGTCTGCTTGACTTCCCAGCTGCTTAGGCTATTCCCAGTCTCTTAGCCACAAATAAAAGAGTTGCCTGTAGCTCAGCCCAGCCTGATTGGCACATATGGCAATTGATTAACTACAAGCGACATCGGGGGACTGCCGTCGAATATGGTCTTTTTTCTAAGTTCCTAATGAAATGATGGACTCTCCCCTTCAGGGCAGAATCATCCATTAGGCCCATGTGGACTGAGCTGGAGGCCTCGTAAGTTCCCATGTAGCCATGTAATAAGCTTAAGTTTCTTACATAGCAATGGCAGAGGCTCCTCTGTGAGGAGAATGATTTAAAGAAATTACCTGCTTTGTCTTACTTAGAAGAGCAATTCGGAAGTGGTTGTGTTGGCAGCTGCCTACCTTCCTTCTGACACTTCTGCTCCTCCCTTCAAATTTCTCAGTGCACAATTTCTTCAGCAAAAGTGACACTGCAAGTGGACATTTTCTGCTCCTGTGTTATCTTCTCTTAGAGTAACTTCATAGGATGCTTTACAAAATGCAGTGGACTTTAGCACTGCAGTGTGCTTGCACACTCCACAAGGAAAGCAGCAGGGGCAAAGAGAAGTTCAGTGACTGACTGTGCAGGCAGAAAAGCTGAATATGGTCTGGTAATTGTGAGCTTCTGAGTTGAAATAATTGAAAAGTGAGTGATGGAGATTTCCACAAAATTGCTGAGGTGTAATTGTCACGTCTCCAAGCATTTCTGGCTTCATGCAAATAGATCGTGTTAACTCTGGGGGTAATTGCTAAACAGTTAGTGGACACACAACAGCAGCTTAAAGGTATGGAGAAAATTCAGGTTCCAGAGGCTTCAAACACTGCTGTATCAACCGAGAATTTCCACTGACCTACATCCCGTGAGAGTGACAACCACATTCCTTGTAAACAACTGAAAGGGCATTTCAAAAAACATTCAGAAAACCACATATTCATGGTAAAGCCATTTAGTCAAAATGTCAACCGATGCTGTGTTTATTTTGAGGGATTTTTTTCTGAAGTCTCAGAGAAACCTTTGTGTACCTGAAACCTCTCTTTTATTTTTTTCCAACAACAAGTGTGATAAAATCTCTGTTGGCCAAGTTTGGTTATTTAAAAACACATGTGTGGTTGAGGGCTGTTGAGAAAAGTCTGTTCTGTTCTTTTCCCCGGATGCGCTACCTGGGTGACCTCTGAATTGAGACCAAATTTCATGTCTGTATAGGGACTTCTCAAGTCTGAAAAACATGATGAACAAAATAAGCAGAGGTTGCTGAAATCACAGGTTTTTCCATTCTGCATCATTTCAAGTACCAACGGCACACATAGTTGCCATGATGTAGTTGCTTCCCACATGTCTGTATTTTCTATAAAGACAAAAAGAAGTAAGATAAAGGATTGTCAACATTACTATCTAAGTGGAACAGTGATTATGTTCTTACTGTGGTACAGTGAAGACTGATTTTCAAACTGGGTCTGAGAATCTCTGAAAACATGTGTTGGGCTGTATATTTCACTCTTGAAAATGCAGGTCAATATTCTCTGAGTTGAAGACCTGTAACAAAGAACAGGGGAATTAATGTTTCCTGGCCCTAGCTGGCTCTGCTTTCTATAAGCTATGTTTTCTTTAAAAAAAATGAAGTTCTTACAGTACCAAGAGGACATTTGCATTAAATAAGGCTCACTGTAGTCAAGGCAGTTATCCTTCCCCATTTTGTCTTGAGGTATTCCTGTTTCTGTAAATGTAACAGCTTCTTCAATCCAGTCATCACTTTTTTCTCTTGTTTGATGACAAACCTAAATGAAATTAATCTTAACTAATCCTGGCTGTGTAAAAGTTAGTCATGTAGTCTAAGCCATTCAACAGTGACATAAATGTCTTGTGTGCTTAGATTCTTAGTGAGACATTTAACTTCCAGCCTGATTTTAGTTACTTATGCACAATCAAGGGCTTCTGTCATCATTAAATTCTTAAAAATGTATCTTTTCCTTGGCACTCCTATTCTTGAATGCCAGAGGTCAAGGCCCATGAAATCAGTCCTGTCCCCGTGCACATATCCATGCGCACAAATTGGATCAAGTCTTTACCCTCTAATCGTCCAAGTCCAATCGTTCAAATTCAAGCTGAGCGTGAAAAAAAAGACTTTACTTTGAAATCCTGATGCTGAATATTGTTCTGTTCATGGGCAAGGCGGAGGATGATGTCAGAAGGGGTCTAACTTTGGCAGGGATGGTCCTACCTTGTGCAGTTCTCACTCTGGATTTCCCACTAAGATTGAGGAATATATTCCCAGAGCATTTGGGTTATTATTTTTTCTTTTCTTTTCTTTAGATAGACCACCCCAAGGTGGGTGCTGGATGTATAACTGTGCCAGTTTGAATAGCAGCTTGTGAGCACAATCTTCACTTTCCTGTTTGGTGTGTAATTTGGACAAAATTTACTTGGTGACTGTGTGGAATAAATGACAAATAGAGAAAGTCTTGGAGGACACATCACAGGAAAGAGCTGCTTTGCTGGGGCACATCTCCAGATCAACTTTCTTCTTTCTTAATTCTTGTTTACTCAAAACGGCCATAGAAATGTTGAAGGAAACAAAAGAATGTGTGAGAGTTTCCATAGACTTCAGTGGAGTCAAGATTTCCAAGTAAATACATATTGCAAAAGCCAGATTTTCACTGGTCTGGATACATTAATTTTCTTTTTAAGTAGGACACAAATATCTTTTAAGAATCTTAATTGTTCCTACTATATTGTATTATATTGAGAGTTCATCTAATTTAAACGTGAAAATTTTGTAAACATCAGCATTATATCACATTGCCTTCATTCATATGATTCTTAGTACATTAAAAGAGGGGAATATACATGCATTGAATTTTGCAGATTTTATTTTAAGGGCTGCTTTAATGAATTCTTAATTACATTATTCAAAAGATCCATTATTCAGCATTCATCTCACTTATAAATGAAAGTCTTTACCTGACATGTGCATGAAATGAGTCTAAATGCTTTCCATGCCACCTAGGGATTCATAATAGACTGCTTGCTGAATGGCATCAGCAGGTTTTCTTTCTGTTTTAAATTTTTGTAGAAGGTTTGTGGAGATGGACAGGTATGAAACACCCAGCTGCCCCAAGCATCAGTGAAGGCCATAAGTGCATTAAGCCTCACCCGATGTACCACAGCCTTGGTGCTTCAGACAGGTGAAAGAGAAAAGATAGAGGGAAAAGCATTCATAATATTTCAAAGGTTTTCAAGTATATAATATCTACAGAACATAGGCATTTTATTTTGGGTAGAAAAACCTTACAACCCCTTGTAAATATTTTTTTTTCCTTATGGTTCACCATGAAAAAAAAGTGGTGAACACTGTAAAAGGAATTGAGATCTGTGTTTTTAAAAGGGGTAATTTGCTACTTTTACTCATTCCCCATTCATTTCAGTAGGATTGATATCTGGTATTAAATTTGGAAACAAGAGCTCAAAAGACTGGACTGCATTTCAGCAGAGAAGTCAGTAACTTGAAAGGAGTACAGTTTTCAGGAAGTTGATCAGGATTCTACAGTCATTACATACATTGGGCCAAATTCCTATATCACTCTGTCCACTTCTGATCCCAGTCAGCAGCTGGATCGTATGCAAGAACTATTTGCTCCAAACTGAATTTATTTAACAGATCACTGCCCATCTGAGGGACTGAGGTGTTTTAAGAGGATAAAGTTACACAGTTACATTTTAAACACTCATAATATCTTTCTTTAAAAAAACACTTTTGTTTGTTTGTTTGTTTCAGTGAGAGTTTTTTCTTCAAAAGTTCTTCAAAATTTTCATCACAGAAATTACCTGAAAAAAAAATCCTAATTTTTTTAAAATAACTCCTGTTACTGTTTTGCCAAAAATTTTAAACATCACATTTTAAAATGTGTGTGTACTGCAGGGAAGCGTGTGTACTGCATGCCTATAGTTGATTATTTGTCTACCTGTTCATTCTAAATATAAAAATATTCTTATGGAAAGAACGTTATTTAGAGTATTGAAGTTATCACTGATGAGAGACTACAGTGTAGTCTCAGTTCCTTGTGAAAGGATTAGAATACTAATCTCCTATAGATTAAGGTTGTCTGTTCCATTAGTGTTAAAATATGATGAACTGTATACAGATTAACATGCCATAGATATAAATTATTATATACATTCTGTTCTTAGCTATCTATGTTTTATAGAACTGCTTTTGCAAAACAATGCATATTAAAAAACCTGTGAGTGCTTTCACAGTCCTTAGATCAATTTTTAAAGCACATTTCTTAAACTACATTTTGTTGCTTTTCATATATAGAGTTGGAGCTTTGCTAGTGTCGAGGCATTGGTGGATACACCATGACCTTTCCCCCTACCTGATTAGGAAGACTACTGTGAAATTTAATATGGTGCTTTAATTCCAGACCATTATTTAGGGCTCAGTACTGGAAGGTGCTGAGCATGTCTCATGAAGTGCCTGGCATTCCCGGTTCCCGCTGGCTGCCTTGCTTAGCGCCGTGCGGCGCTGCGTTAATCACACAAACCCCATGGCACTTGTGTGGTGGAGCCAGGCAATGGTTAACGAAGCAGCTGCAATATCAAACAGGCTGAACCACCTACTGATAAAAAAGTAACATTTTAGAATGCCCGAGAAATCTCAGATGAATAAGTGCATTATTCACCCATTTGGTGGGCAAAATGTATGAGTGCTGCTCACTGGGACTCCCATTCACCCAGCCTAAAACTCCCCTCTCTGGGTGTAGCAGAAGTGCACCCTTCAGGAGTCACATCACTGTGTATCCTGTGCAGAACACATCCTTCAGCACAGACCAACAGTGGAATGAACCAAATATATCCAGTGGTCCTTATGATGCATTAAGTACTTCAGTCGCCTCTTCCAGATTTGTTCACACAGCCCATTTTATTTGTCTTTTTCATTGTTTCCCCCACCTAGATTTATTTTTGTGCACATCATTAGGGAAAATGAAATCTCAGTTTTCTTTAAAGGCTCTGGAAAGAGGCATATCTAATTATCAAGACTTTTACAGTATAAGCAACCTCTCCAAAGTAAAATATATCCCCTAAAAGGCAGGCCCCAAGGAACATACTTAAAAACTTCAGTGCATAACAGGTGCACTGGAAAATGAAAAGGTGTCTGCAAGGCATCAGGCCAGGCAAAAATCTCCGTAATCTCACTGAATTGTACCCTCCACTAGTTCAATGGAAATCGTCCAGGGCTACTGTCTACCCATAATACTTAGACTGTCGCTCATTATGTCTCAGAAGCTTTAATGTATTTATTACAGCAATGCTTCAGGAAAGGATGGGAAAATTGGGAGCAATGAAAGATTAAGGGGCAAAATCCACAGAGGCACCTTAAGCACTTAGGTAGGGACACAAAGAAGTCAAAAAATGCAAGATTCATAGGGCCAGAGAGAGAAAAAACAAAGCGTGTCTGAAGAAGTCAGAGCATGACTTTACTGAGTCTAATTGCAAGATATTTAATAGAAATATTTAGGATCATCTTTTATGCAATTACTATCAAAGCGTCTTTCAAATATGTAGTTCTGATCACATTTTTTGAGGCATAGAATAGTGCAAACACACTTTTTTGTAAGCAGGAATTTTAAAACTTCACTTTCCCAGGTTTTAATGTGTATAGAAACTAAAAGGTAGCTTTGAGTGCTTGAAGAAATGCAAAGATGAGTTTCTAATGACACTATGTCCTTTTTAAGTTTTATTAGGATTACTGTGTGATCACAGTTCTCAGTCAAATATCTATTAGCTTTTCACTAACACACGTCAGTAAGATAGCCAGTGCCCTGAAAGCCTGTATGTACAAAGCAAACAAAAAGTCAGCATCTTTCCATTCTTTTTGATGGCTGGGAAAGAAAAGCTGGTGACATATTCCATCATATTTTAAAATATTTATATTTTTAAAAGAATACTTCTCATTTTTCAGGAGTGTTTTTCCATATTTCATATCTGTGAGATTATAAAGAAAGCTGCTGATCTTGATGAAGCACGATGTAGTTGTGCTTGAAACAGTCCAAGAGAAAATATTTCTTGTTTTCAGTAATTTCAAAAAGTCATCATAGCAGATTTGACTCATTTCCCACACCTTCAAGTTTCCATTTGAGAAATTAAGTCCATTTGTATTATGTCTTTCTGGGTAGATAGAAGATACGGGTGGTCCTTCTATCAATCACAATTGTAATTACCTTTCCCAATTGTCTCTGATACTTTATTCAAAAATATTATGACTCCTAGGCATTACATTAATACAATGATGGTTATTTTTATTGTTAATAATAATATTAATGGGATTTTTGAGACAGTGTATGCAATCCTATATGATCTTTTCTCAACTTCTTCATTACCTCTCTTGTCTATTTAGAGGTTTTTTTAAATTGTTCTAGGGGTAGTTCTGTGAACTAATCCTAATGCTGATATAGGCAATGTAAAACTCACAATATATTGTCAGCCATTCTTTAAGTACTCACAGCACAAGTGTTACCCTGAGTTCTTTGCAGAAGATTTGAGGTAGAATCATATAATGCTGAAGTAATTCTTTATTAACCAGGCTGACTGCTTTAATAATGGCAAACGTGAGCAAAAAGAACTTAAGAGAACCACTTGATACGATAAAGGATAGTTCTTTAACTATTATGATGTATAATTTCCTGTCTATCCCTGTAAAACGAAGAAATTTATAGCCATTTCCTGCATGTATCCTTTTCATTTTGGTTTGACAATCCTCAGATTTTTTACTTCAGCGGCACCTTTGTCACTGGAACTGAACATTTGAAACTTCTTTCTAATTTGATAAAATATACATACGGTATTAGCATGCTAGAGGTAAAAGGTACTAACATCAAAGTCTGCACAGCTCACATTAGAATGATCTTAAATGGGCATTATATATTTATTTAGCAGGCAAAGAAGGGAGTCTCTTCGAAGCAGTTTAAAGCATCTTAATTTTACTAAATATTTTAGTTAAGCATTTTCATTAACCTTCTTACCAATCATTCACTTCAGCAAAGCAGTTTACAAACCACAGCCATTTATTCAGCAGTTTGGATTCAGCTCCAAAACAGGTGCATCAGGCTGCACCCCTTAAGGAGTTAAAGGATGTGCATGCATATGATATCTTTAAAGTTTTAACTTAAAATTATTGATGGATGTAAAGCTACTCACTCAAAATCATCTAACCTTCTTAACTGGTTAAAAGAGTATAATCCTCTCAGTTATTAGGAGACCTTTGAAGTGAAACAGTGAAACTCACTCCTTCTGCCTGTTTTGAAAATTCTCATTGACTGTAGACTAAATCACAGAGAAGTTTCGGCTGCAGCACTTTGTCTGCAGCGTGAGCTGTGGATTACTTAGTTGAACTTTGCTCCAGTCAAGACTTTGTAGTGCTTATAAATCTTGAATCCATCTAAGTTCACCTTAAATTAGCCTTGCAAAAACAATCTCTAAACTTCAGCTGTCTGCTTGGTGGCTTCTGGCAAGGTGCCATGCAGCAGCTGAGATGCTGATTAATTGTCTTCATTTCTTAAAATACCTCACATTTTATTAAAAATAAAATATCATGGAATACACACTTTTGCTTTTCACTTCATAAAACAACAGTGTCAGCTGGTTCTATGCAGGCCATTGGCAGTTACATTGCATTTTAGAAATTAAATGGAAGAGAAACTTGAAAGCTTTACAAGTCCTGAAAGCCTTATTGCACAATAATGCCACTGCTGCATGAGCAGCCTGGGACAGGGCCAAACAAGCATGCCAAGATACAACAGATTTTTCAATTTTCCAGCAAATAGAAACAAATTCTGGTTTCAGAAGGTGTACTCAACAAACACTTCTCAATGTGTTTCTGATTTGTGGTAAGAATGTTTTTACTGCTGGTGCCCTGTACTTTTGAGACATTTATTTCCTAAAAGAAAGATTCCTTTCTATAAACCTCAACTGTCTGTTTTTCAAAGCAATTTAAAATCAAACACACAAATAAAATTTTTAACATATGGAAACCGTCATATATAGACTTACGTATTCCAAGTTAAAATTGTTTTATAAACTGTAATGCTTTGCAGATGAAAACACCAAGAAGATGACTGTTTTTAGCAGTAATGCTTTTTGACAGCGTTAAACCTTGTTTTAGTAATTGACATCAAAATGTTTGGTGGTTTTAAAATGGACCATTAATAAAAATGGCATGTTTTAAGTTTTAAAAATTTGACTTAATACTGTGAAGTTGTATAGAATTACAAATATGATACAGTATTTTTTTAAAAGTAAATAATCTTTTACGTCTCTATGTTAAAAACAGTGCAGATGCATCTTTAAAGTATTATGTTGGCTTTTTGTTGTAATAAGTATCTTAGGGTTTGGAGTTTAGGTTTCAGGTCTTTTTATCTCTGAATCGCGTATATCTTTTTCTTTTCTTTTTCAAGTCGTTACTTATCTTCTCCACTGACTGACCTCACCAGCTTTTACTTTCTTTGTTTAACACAGAGTCTAGCCTGAAGATTGCTGTACACAGAGAAATTTATTATTTAAACATTAGCAGACTATTAGCTTGTACACTAGATACTTTTAAGTGTACATTGACAACTAAATTATTTTTTGAGTAGTAAAAATTAATTTAGAGGAATTTTGCAGTCTTTAAAAACTATTCTTTAAGAGTGGATCCTTCAGGCTTTTTCCAGTTTGAATGGGTTATAGAGCTTTTAATTTCCATGCTTCAAAAATAGACAATATTTCTGGGGAAATGTTGATTCCTAATCTGCTGCAGCTCATTAAGTTTTGAGGAAAGTTTTGATATTACATTTTGTATAAACAAGATTTGAAAGAATTAAATTTTTTATGCACTAGTGCTGAATAAACAGTGGGAATGAATGTTTTTCACTACTGTCCTATTTACAAAGGAATTAAGTCAATGCTTACTTTGAAGCACATGTTTAAATCTCATTGACTCCCACTCTGAGAGTCCTATATATATTTTCAAGAGCTCCTCATTAATGAGTCCTAAATTATTCTACATCGTCCTACAGGCTGATGTAGGAATGTCTGTATGGACAATGAGTTGCTTTTAAAAGCCAAAGGAAATAATGCAAATGAACTGGTGACTCGGTGAGCCCTTTTAGATGGCTGGCAGGAGTTGATTTCATCCCTGTGCTGAAACCTTGCAATGAGTGTGCATTCCCCATGCATCAGCTGCCTTAAACACCAACTGCCTGAAGGAAAGAGATGAGAGTAAAAACCAACAACAGCTAAACCCTGACATACACCAAATACAGAGCACCAAGTGGCTCTGTTTTGGAGGAATTCCAAATGACAGTTTTTTACTGCTGCCAGAGTAGTGGTGCTGCTCAGTCACTGACCATGAGAAAAAACAGAAGCGGAAATGCAGGAAGCAAACACAGGTGCCAAGTGACTGATCTGCCTCAGTAGGTAAACAGGCAAAAGGAAAGTTTCAAAAGGAAATCATTTACAACAGAGGCATGATCTGAGAGCCACTGGAGCTGTGGTTACACATGAGGTGTCAGGGCTGCTTTAGCCTCCTTGGACTCCTTGGTTCCTGCTGTCCACTCCCTTTCACCCCCTCCTCCCTTTCCCTGCGCTGGCACCACTGTTTGTACAGCTGCGTGGTGAACAGAATCAGGGACCTGGACCCAGTGAAAAATGACCCACCAGAAATGGATCAGTTCCCCTTTTGATTTACTTCATAGCCCCAGACTGGCTGTGCTGGCATAGCAGAGGTTATGACGTGGGAATGAGAATGTGCAGCTGAGGAGAGGAGAAGCTGTTGAAGGAGGCCCTGTTGGTGACACATAGGGTCACACCCCAGAGCTCAGAAGGTTGTGTTTAGCCCTACATTTAGCACACTGCTCTCCCTCCTTGACAGTCTCCCTGAGGTCTTTGCTGCCAGGAGACTTACTGTTTTTGAGATCAGAGTTACTGAATCAACAGTCAGTGCCTACAATGTGGAATTAGGTTTGTAGGTTGCCCTCATAATCGGCAGAGATGAAGGACTTCTAGTAACATAAATAGAGGCTATCTGAAACTGCCTAAGATAACCAGCCTGGCTTCTACCAGCTAGATCCAGAAGGGTGTAGATCCACCACATGCCATATACAAACCCTCTTTAGATGTCTCAGACACCTAAAGAGTCATCACATGACACTAAACATCTCTGTTTATGAAACTGAATTAACCTCCCAAGGTGGCACCAAGATTCCTAAACAGAACTATTTAATGGAGATATGTACAGGTGAAAACTCACCTGAGTCAGTAGCAGCATTTCGTTGCCTAAATATAGGGATAAGCTGCTTTTTGAGACATTATGTGGCTGGAAAATCAATGACAAGACTTAGGGAATACCTATGCCATTTTGAACAGAAAGTCCTAAGACATCACATATGACAGGAGGTCCAAGTCAGCTGGATGTCTTTAATTTTTTGTTGGTAGTAGCTTGGGATCAGTTTGCATTTACTACTGCCCCAAATACTGCCAGCTCTTATCAGCATCTTCTGTGGTAACTGCCGATGATCAGCCATACAACTGACATTGCATGGGCTGGCTCATGGGATTTGACTAGATGGCTTCCTTCTGTTTCAACAGTGCATGAGTTTTAATAGCCTTCCTCAGTGTTTTATGTTTCATCAAAAGAGTGATGAAAAATTCCCCTCAGACTTGCTGAACTTTAAGGCATGAGAAAGAAATGGGTATAATCTGTTTCACCAGGTTTCTTACCATTAAATTAAGATCATCACTTCTTTATAATCTGAAAAAGCCTTTAAAGAAAGCAGGATATCTCCAGGAGATGATTTGTCAGCTAGTAAAAATACAAAAATAATAATAAAAAAGAACAGTAGTTTTGTCTCCTGTATGACTATGTTTAGTCACCTCCCCATTACCTTAAAAAAATAGTTTCATAAATCCATAGATTATGATCTTCTAATGAGACATCTGTTACCAAAAAACAAAACAAAACAAAACACTTCAGAAAAGGGTATCCACATCAAGAACCATTGAGATGCCTTTCTGAGGACCCACAGCATGGACTGTAAAAAAACCAACTGCACTGATCCTTTTGAAAAGAGATGGGAACACCTCCTGCAGGTATCTAATTTAGGTGTCTCAAACATGGTTAACTAGTGACTGTAAAGAGAGCCAGCATTTTCAGTCACTGGTTAATGTCTATTCTGAATAATTTTTTTGTTTGTTTTCCTGAATTTACAAACCACTGTCATCTCAAAACCTAAATTAAATCTCCATAGTGCTCAAGGTAACCATTGGTCCCAGCATACTGAGCTTTCATCCCACCTAGTTTTCACTCCTCACCCCTTCCAATTAACCTGAATATGGGATTTATTGAAGGATCCAAGTGTTACCTTTTCATCTCAAGAAATAATTCTCCCACCATCATCAGTGCACACAGAGGAAACAATATGCAGCAGCAAAACAGGAAAATGGATATAACATAAGATAAAGAGTATCAGCTATAGGGAATCAGGACAAAAGATGTTTTCTGATACAATTCAGGCTGCTTTTAATGAGGGTCTTCTGAAACAGCTCATTCAAAGACCAGCATGGACAAGACTACTGTAGCTTTCAGCTACTTGCAGGGTATTCAGAGGCACATTGTCTCTTTTCAACTTTTAGTAACAAAATTCAAGTGATCTAAAACTGATTAGCTTAATTCTGCATTTAAATGTAATTGTAATTTTATTTTATTTGTTTTTATCTTTTCTAAAGCACTCTAAGAGGTCTTAAAGAAAGGTGTTGCACAATTGTAAGTGCTGGAGTGATTGACAGAGTATTTTACAACTGGCACTTATTATTCCTTTTATTAAGAATAAAGTGGCTTTTAGACTAAAAACAATAGGGTGCAAAGGGGTCTTTTATGCACTCATTATAAGTAGAAAATTGGAAGGAAAAAGTTGTAATAAAAACTAAATGATTTTGGCACGATGTATGTTTCTTGCATTGTATGTTAAGTGGTATATATGTTGAAACCACTGGACATACAATAGCCCTCTAGAAAAGGAAATAAAAATGGAAAGGGTAGATTAAAATTGCCGAAGTAATGCATGTAATAAGCATCTTTTCTCATTTTTTTACGGGTAGAAAGAAGTCTTTATGCAGCAAAAAGCAGTAACATTGTTATATTTTCCCTTTGAATTTGAATTCAGGGGAAGTGACAGAGGGCTTGAAGCAGATTGTCTATTATATGCCCTGTTCTAAGATGACAGGTGATTGTTCCCCAAGTTGCTGTGAGGTTTTCTCTCCTGTTTTATTCACAGCAAAGCTCTTTTCCTTAAAAACCGGTGTGTGGTAAATGCCCATGCATCTTCAGTCATTTTCATAAATGGGATGCAGATTCATAGAGACAATTTCAAAATTTCAGAGCATTACTCAAGACAGTGGGTCCCACAACATCCTGGATGAAACCTGCACTGCGTATTGGTGCTTTAATTCCATTTCACACCACATATTAATAAAAGCAACTGAATTTTTGGTCATCTGTGTGTCTTATGTGTTTGTGTGAGTATACATATCAAGTGAAGGTGAAAAAGGAGCTTTGGTTCCTGATCAATAGACTCTGAGCATAAGCCAGTTTAAACTAATTTCCTGTTTTATCTTGGAAAAGTTATTCATCATGGCAAAGAAACACACTAATCAGCCAGACCTCAAAGAGGTCCAACACTGAATTTGTTCATTCCCAGAGGGGTAAGTTTGCTAACAATCCCTTGGTGTTATGCTGTGTTTATGGCACAGCATTATGTAGGGCCTTGTGGTACAGAGCTCCTCATGGTGGGTCTGGACTTCTTTCTCAGCAATGGATCAGTTTTGTCCTCCAACAAAATCCTGGGAATAATGAGGGAAAGGCTGCTAACATATTAAGCAGAACAAACAGCAGAGACCTCTGATCACTGCGTAGCATGGTTTACATGTCCAAAGACCCAATATTTGGTGAAATAGGAATGATGGTTCTTCCACCTCTGTCCTGTTGTTCTTTTTATTGTATAACTTTGTGAGAACATAGATCTTGTGCACAATGATCAGGCACAATGACCCAGCATTACTGCAATATAAATATCATATCATGTAAATAAGAAATGATTTCTCAAATCACAATTCAGTTTCGTTTTTCATCCTTTAATATAACAATACAATTTTTCTGAAAATTCAAATGTGCAAATGTCATGCTTAAAGAGGGCAAAGTTCTCTCACATTGTCACACAGGAACCAGAGCTGACAAGCTGCCTTATTAAAAGCGTGTGTATTCTTATATACCTAAAAATCCATACCATGCTACAGAGATAGACCTCATGGGAGAACAGGAACTTGCATAGTAGATAGTTATTGTGCAGCACTAGCCTGACCTAGAAGCAAAGTTAGTAGGATGGAATAGTAAGGAATAATAATAATAAGTGGATGTTCAAAAGCCTTCTGATTCTTTTACAAGATTTGGGCAGTATGTTGAAAGGCATATATGTATATATATGTATATGTATGTATATATAAAGGAATCCAAGTAATGAGAAGTTTAAGTGCTGTTTTTATAATTTTGGAAATTCTGGTCTAATTAAACCTTTAGATACTTAAATACCTTTAAAAAATGATCTTATAAAAAATGTAATGTCTTAACATAAATGACATCTTACCACACAATTAAATCTAGTTTTTCACACCAGCAGGAAAACTCAGCAAGTAAAAAAGGGACTGTTAATTGAAGAAGAAAAGTATTTCTATAATTTGACATGGATCTTGTGAAATATTTCCTCCAAGAACAATGGAAGGGTCTGAAAGGGGAAAAATTACTGGGAGATGGGGAAGGTTGTAGAGGGAGATTGCACTGTAACTTCAAGGTCTTCAAGCATAGAAGCATAGAAAAAAACGTCCTTCTGCACTTTCTTGAAAGTGTTCCAGGTTGTTGGGTTTTTTTAATATTTTAAATTTGGACTATAAGAAGGACTACATTTAACCTCAAGTATACTCTCTGTGAAGAAGGAAAGAAGAGAATGGAAAGAGCAAAAGAGTGCAACATCCAGAGAGAAGAAACATGAGAAAGAAAGGGAGGAAAGTGAGGGAGGAAGAAGGAGTGAAAGAATAAAGGAGTGAGAAGAAAGACAGAAAGATAGGAAGGAAGAAAGAATAAGGAAGAATGAACAAAAGTTAAAATGTCAAGTCAATCCATCTGTCTGTTCATCTATCTGAAGTATCAGGATGCCTAATTAATGGGAAAAAGATGACTACTATTTATTTAAGGCCTCTCAGCTTGAATGGTTCATGTTTATATTTGTTTCTTCCAGGAACCCTAATTATCTGAGTTCCAAAATTTTCCTTAACTGTAGCAATCTGAGATGCTTTTCATCCTCTGACAACAAATCAATAAGCACAGCATGTTCCTGCAAAAGACTAACAGCCCTCGTGACCAAATTTTTTTAAAATACTTTTAATGCATTTTTGTCAGACAAGTTGCATGGGGGAAAAATCACTCTAAAAAGAAATAGTAAAGAAAAAAAATTATTTTCCACCAGAATTTACCCTTCTTATTCTTCAGTTCAACATCTTCATTGTTCTAGAGTGACCTTAGCAACATAAATTTCCCTTCTTTATATCAGGTATCATATCTTAGCCATATAAACCAGAAAGTTTGCATTTCTGTGGCTGCAGACAGCCCAGTAATACCTGCCATATTACTCTCGTCTTTCAGTACATTGTATTTTTTCCCTAGGTGTTGGCAGACCAAGGGGCTGACACTGTCATTGGCTGAGTTTCTGTATCATTTCTCACCACCGTTTCAGTTGCTTTTGGCCGCGTTTCATTATTTAGTTCTAGGCAAATATCAGAGAATGAGAAATGTGCTGAAGGGATAAAGGGCATTCCCTCAATGTAATATGTCACAATAAATATAAATAATTAATAGCAATTATGTAATTTTAATTTTTAAAAAATCTCTCTAGAAGGCAGTTCGGTTTGCCTGCAACATAATGAAATCTAAATTGTAATAAAAATATTACAAATTCTTAACACTGTCTTAAAATTTGAACAAGTAAAACAAATTGATATTTGATTCTCAAAAGCCTCTGGATAAAGTGCCTCATAAGAGTCAGTTAAGAAACTTGATAACCACAGGCTTAAAAGTGGATTAAAAGCTTCTTTCAAAACAGGAAGGCAAGAGTTGGAATAAATTTCAAGTTCTTATTGGAATGAGGCTATTCATTAGTGGTACTTTAAAGAGCTAGAAACAGCATTGTTCAGTACAGCTTTGAGTAGTCTAGAGCAGAAGGCGAATGCTGAAACAACTTCTTCCCTGTTACCATCTTTTTTACACAGTGAAACTTTGTTTTCTTATTGTGGGAGCCTTGTTTTTTTCTCTTTTCTCCTCTCCTAAGCCCTTCTTTAGTGGGCTGAGGTTATCAGTTATAAGCAGTTGTATATCACAACTGGGTTTGTCCTTACTGAGGCCTCCTGGCACAATTTCAACACACAGCATTAGTAAGCAATATTAACTGTGGGTCACTAGAAATGTAAATCTGTAACAATCTGACGGAACAATTTGCATTACTTGGTAGGAATAAGTCTTTAGCTTCTTAATAAAAATATCACAGAACCAACTAAAGAAAAGCTTAGAGTATGAAAATATTAATATACCATACACAAATTAGTGGTAAAATATACATGACATAGAATTCCTTTAAGTACTGTCATGTCTAATTTTTTATGTCAAAACAGAATAGAGTTTCAATAGAAAAAGATTACATTAAGGACAAAATTTTAAGAAAGTATTAGATTTGGCAAGGAAAATTTCACAGAACAGAGATTCACTCCTAGGTTGACCCTGTAAGCTACTGTAAAAGGGCAGTAGAGTTTTAGTAACCAACCAGATGGACATATTCCTAGGTGTCCTGGTTTGGGCCAGGATAAAGGTAATTTTCTGTCTTGTACTTTTGCTTTCAGCTAAGTCTTGTAAGTAGCTGCACTTGCTGAAATTAACAGCAAGTTTGTCAGTCAGTGTCTGCTTCTGGGACTGATAACACTCAGTGTTTGTAGTTACAGCTGGAGACTGGTGTGCAGGGCCAAGGACACTGCTCAGCTCAGCTCAGCTTCCTCCAGAAGGAGAAAAGAAGTAAAGAGGTCACACCTACAGCCCTCCTTTGGGAAGGAACAGACACAATAAATGGCCAAAATTGACCAATCAGAGTATTCCATCCCATATATGTCATACTCAGTATAAATTTGAGAGATCAAGAGGGTAAAACCCCTTCCTGCTTCCTTTTCTTCACCTGTTCCTGTTTGCTTCGGCATCCTGGGAGGATTCCGTCCATTCCTCTGCCTGTGGTCCTGATCCGTGCCAGCCTGAATCTGTATGTTCCTGCCTCCAGTTCCTGACTGCTGCCAACTCCAGGAGTCCAGCCTGGACTTTCCCAGGGCTGCCCTGCAGCTTTGGTGGTGATGTGAGAGTTTTTGGGGGAAAGAGGTGAAGAATGTGGTATCAATGTTCCTGTACATTTGTATATATTTAGCAATTTTTCCTTTATATCATTACTGATTCATTAAAGCTGTGTAGTTTAGTTTCCAACCCGTAAGTCTCTCTCCCTTATTCTCTCTCCTTTCTTTATCAGGGAGGAGAGGGGGATTAATAGAGAGCATCTGTTACTCGGTTTAATTGCTGGACCACTGTTAAACTGTGACACTAGGTCAGAGTAGACTCAACTGTGTTAGTTTCTGTGTTCCCACCAACTCAGAATATTACAAGACCACCTTTGGGAACAGCAATAGAAGAGCCAATTCTGTATACCAGGTGAATGTGAACAGAACACAGTAGTTACTCTTATTAGTACAGATATCTTAACAGCAGATCTTCACACACTGCTGTGACTGTGAAGTGTTCCTGAACATAAGGAGAAAGGATTTAAATGGATAAAGCTCAAGAGTGTATCTCAGCATTGTCATAAATAACACGATTAATTCATAAAAGTAATGATTTATATCAGGCTTGAGAGAGAAAAAATGCTTGTCTATCTTTGAACATTCCAAAATTCAGATGCAGTAAATAATAGAAATATTCACAAATCTTATAATTGAATTTCGTTCTTTTGAGCCTGATCATGATTTCCAAGAGTATTTCATAGGCAGTGTAGCTGGTTTTGCTTATGTAGGTGCAGGGAACTCCAAACTATTTGTTTTCAATCATTGTTCATCATTCATCAACGTTCATCATTCTTTCATTCATCACGGAGCTTTATGGAAAGTCTTTTCCTATAGCTGAGTTCTAATTGGAGTATTCTTAAACTGGGCAGTGCACCCAAGTGAGAACTTCCCTTGCAAACAGGCAGTGCATCTTCTCTTTCCTTTTGCATGTTGTGCCACTGACCCCAAGCTTCTTATCACAACCAGACTCACATGGCTTTCTTTTACTTACAGGATTTTCTATAATGTTGTGCCATGCTAGCAGGAAGGGTCCATCAGTTTATTTTGTGTCTGCTTTTTTGAAGAAAACCATGGTGTTTAGAAGTCATAGTGCTGCATGGTCATCTGTTGCTGGAGAAGTGGTTTGAATTCGATTGTGAACAATGAGGGGCTTAGAGGAGACCATTTATGTGATGGATGATTAACAATTAAGAATCTTAAGCTGAATGTGGAGGAGCTGGGAAGAGAAGCCAAGGTCCTCGAGAGGATAAATGAGTGTAAGAGATTTATCAATGAAACATGTTTAGGTTTAAATGTGGAAAATGAGAAGCAGCAAGAAGGTCAGTGGGAGTAAGCTGAGAACAGCCTTTAGAGAGGAAGAAGAGGACAAGAAAAAAGGCATAAGTAAGACATGCAAAAAGACAGAATTTAACTGTATGGCAAACAAAATGAAATGTGCAGCATGATCAAGATTCTGCAGAGCGTGGGGTAAACCTTGGCTGATAGAGCACATCAAATCACAGAATGGAGAGAGGGCAACAGAGATGGCAGTGAGGAAAAACAGCTCAGCAAATAGAGTCACACTGGAAAAGACACTTTTTCTACATGCATTTTTTCTTATCCTTTTTCTGCCAGGAGTATAGTAACAGTTAACTGTGACAGAACAGATGCACATATGTAGAATATATTGTAAGAAAGTATCATCTTGGTAGGCATCAGTGACATAAAAGAGGATAGATTCTTTGTTTGCATGTTAATTCTGAGACATCTACAATGAGAAGTATAAGTTGACAAACTTACCATGATTTTGGGGATGACTTTGGATGAGAAATTTTGTCAACATAGCTAGGTTGGGGATGTGTGTAACAGATAATTTACATCTAATAAAGCAACTAGATTTCTTATTACAGAAAAATGGAAGATGGCACAGCATATAGAAGAGCAGTAATTAATTAAAAGTGTGGTCAATACAGAAATAGTAAAAAGATCAACCTGCCATAAAGATTTAAATTTCCTGAAAACAGCTTTGTTTTAGCGAATTTCTATTATTTCAAGTGAAACAATTAATTTGGGAAATGTTGAGGACTAGGCAGGGGATTGTTTTGCAAAGCTTTTTCCCTGTTCTCTGAGGAATTCTTCATTACATAGCCCTTTAGCTCTCTGGGAGAATCACCATAATGCATTCTTTACAGGATTATATAAAGGATCATGAAGATCCTACCAGTCTAGATCAGAACATCCATCTCCCTGACTTGAGTAGTTTTCATATAGGTGTATATGGACAAGAAATGGTTTATTTAGTGGCGAAGACCCTCAGTAGATTTATATGGTAAATATATTCACTTTTCTGGAGATAATCTGATTTTCTGCAGCAAAAAATCTGATCTGTAAGATGGTAGAACATAACCCTGAAGCTAATAAGAAACCATCCCATATTTGGATCTTGCAGAAGACATCAATGCCAATACTATTGTTTTTTCAGACCATTATCTGAAATAGTATCTCAACAAGTCTGTTGAACTGCTAAGACAGCAGCAATATACACAGGACTACACTGTTAACTGAGCAATGGCTTATTATTTCTACTGAAACTTTACAGGCATCTGAGGAGGATGTTTCAAGATCCATTTTCTTAACCTCCCATAAATATGAAAACAATACAGAACTTATGAATGCATAAAATATTTGAGTGCCAGTCTAAGGCCATCCAGCCTCTTCTGTGTTGTAAAGAAATGTTGGTCAATGAAGGGCTTTGAAAAGAAAGGGGTTTTATATTTTAGAAAATGTTTATTTCCAGAGGTGTTTTAAGCAGATTTAGACAATTTTAACTCAGAAAAAAGTGTCAATTCACATTTTAATATGTTCCTCTTATTTTGGGACAGTATTGTAGCATGTGTGGTTATTTAAAGCAAGATTCTTATATTTATATTCAACAAATAAGAAACATGTAAGTGTGCCACTGTGCTGTCTAAAAGATTCAGCCTCTGTCAGAGCTGACATGCACTCAGCAGAGTAAAATAAGGATGGCTGCAAGCAAGTCTAAGCTCCACAGATTAGGAGAGGGGAAAAAAATGTGCTTTTGGGAAACACTATTGCTCTGCTTACTAAGAGAAAGGCATTTTGAGTCAGTGCAGTGACTAAAGCCAGGAAGACAGGTTTGAGCAAAATTATTTGTCTCTGTATTTAAGGTGAACCACACCCGATAAACTGGATGGGGTGAAGAGAATACCAAGCTCTGGAAACGTACCAGACACTTTCCTTCCTTCTCCACACCCCAAGCCCCATCCTGCCCTTAACTGCATTTCAGTCTGTGGCCTCTATAAAGGTTTAGAGGGGCATATGAGCTTTTGATGTCATAACTTTTTGTTCTTTTTTGGCCCTTTCTTTTCCTTGTTATACCATCTTTATAGCACCAAACTGTTTCTCCCTCCTAATTATACCTGTTATAAATAGAAAAGATTTGTAATAATTTTTCATTCCATTATGTAGATGGAATTAAAAATATAGCAAATTGAATTGGATTTTGAATAGTGATGCTAGAGGAATTTCCATCTAAATCAAGAGAATCAGAATTATTCTTATTTAAGAATAATTTTTACTTTGCAGGCCCTTACCTTGAGTAATTTATACAGTGCTGGCCACTATATCTTTGTAAAGGTTTAATTGCTCTTCAGGGGAGCAGTGCAGAGCAATTATACAAATGATACCAGATATCAACGACTTAAGTTATGAGGAAAGACTGAGAAAGTTGAGCATATTCTCAGTGGAAAAGAGACTTCATGTAACACAATTGAAGTTTTAGGAATTATGAAGAGGACTGATAAAATTGATCCAAGCAAGCTCTTTACACTTGCAAGACCACAGAAGATAGAAGATATGATATAAAAATTAGAAAGTTTGGAACAAGAAAAGAAATGCTAAGGCAAGACTATTTTACACAGAAGGATTAGAAGAGTATGGAATAAATTACTATAAAGGGCCCCTGAAGCAAGACGCATCATTGAATTCAAGAGGGAATGAGATGAATTTCTAAACAAAAGAAGCAGATAGAGGGATGGGAGAGAAAATAGTCAAATGGAAATAAAGGAAACAATAATGAACGACCAGGAAGTGCATGAGAGCCTTTTCTTCTTATTTCTTTGGTTCTTCTTGCTGGTACTATTTCTTGGATATTGATCTACTATTACCTAAAATAATACAGCAGCCCTGTAGCACAGATCAGCCAGTCTTTTTTCATGTGTGGTGAACAATATTTTTAATAGCAAGGTTAGGTAATTAAGGGGTTCCTGTATTTTGGCCCACAGTTACCTTTGATCAAATCTCACAAATGAATGGTTTACTGATCAGGTAACAAGTTGCTCACATTCAGCTTCTATATGTCAAGGAAGCCCCTGCCAAAGAGACCGTGTGATACAAAGGGATCAGAAGGTCTTTTCCCTCCCACAACTCCAGCTACTGCTGGCGAGTGCAAGTTTTTAGAAGGCTCCACACCCTGGGATATACCCCTGGGATATCCATCTGCTTTGGAACTGGAGTTATCAGAGCTGGCTTTTGCTGATACACACAGGGGATGTACATACATGAAGATTTTCTCTAGTGAGAAAAATGATTTATGAAATTCCAGCTTCCAACCACAGCTAGTCATTCCAGTCCCCACATCATAATTTATTGCCTCCTCAAGAAGAAGCACCAGATATTTGAGGTGACTTTACAGATTCTGACTATATGTTCTGTTTTAATTTTTCTATGACTGTGCAAACCAATAATGAACTGTAAAGACTCTGGAATGGTGCATATTCAGGAAGACAGGATTCCATTGATTTACTTTCAGACAGGTGTATTCAGAATGACAGCTTTAATTACACAGGAATGAATGGCTGAAAAGCCCACACACACTTGGGAAAGCATCTTCGGTTTCACTGTTGACTGCTACCCATGTCCAGTTTAGAAAGCCTAATTATTTCTCAATGATATTAAGTATTTAAAACCTAATTATTGTTCAGTTTCTCCATTCTCTTTTAGTGCCCCCACCTGTTGTAATTTTTATGTATCAGGGACACCTTAACATGTCAAAAAAACAGCATATGGACAATAACATTAAAATCCAAGTCCTTGCCTAATTAATTGCCTATAGCTTTCAGATATGCCCCCAAAATAACAAAAAGCTTGCTATATATGGTAAATAGTAATAATATCTGCTTTGTTTTCTTGGGAAGTAGGGGACATTTGATAGGATTAAGCAGTTTCTTTCAACTTAAAGCTTGACTTCTTCTCTTGAAGAAAATGTATTATTTTTTCCTCTGCATTTTAAACATTAATTTCCAAGGTATCAGCGGCTAATTATTCAGCAGTTACTTTAATGTTTCAGATAGGGAATAAGTAGCCTTGGGGAGAACAGATCATGCTTTTAAAGTAAGTCTAGCTACAGTAAAGGACTATTACTAGGAGACATCCACTGCATATAGCCAGTGCTATTTCTTTTTCTGTTCAAAGACAGAAGCAAAGTGGTAAAATTTAATCTAAATTAAAAAAATAACATAACGTTAAAAAATTAAAATAAAACAAAACAAAACAAAATATAATAAAATACCATAATACTTTTAGATGTTGCTTAATAGCCCCGTGTCCATAGTTGGGGCACTGAAAGATGAGCTCCAGAAGACAGAAGGATTTCCTCCCCTTGGCTGTTGATTCCATCTCATTATGGGCACAATGGAAAGGGAAATTCATTTGCCTTTTACTTTAGAGTCTTTCTGTGATCCTATGATCTCTGGTCTTCAGTGAGACTCTGGTCCATGTGCTGGAAAACTGAAAGACAATTTAGCCTCCTCAGGGAAGGTCCTCAAAGCTTTTCAGTCAAACTCCCAATGTCAGGGCTCCTCATCCATGTCTGCTGCAAGTTCTCCAGGACTAGAAGTACCAGAGTGGATTGCAAGTAAAGAAGAAAATTCAAATGATATCTCAACTGAAAATTAACCCATTGTGTAGTTATATCTTTGGTGACATCCTCTGGGAAGTCCAAGAGTAAGCGGGCAAGGAGGTCCACAGCATAATATCTGCCTTTTGCAAAACTGTTAAATTAAAAATAACATGCACTTTAACTTTGTCCAACAACAATCCTATCTGTTCTCGCATAAGAAAAGTTGTGTCACATGACAGAGACAGCAATCCTCACTAGGAAGTGGAATAATTTTTTATGACCCTTGTAATGGATAGCTCATGTCCTGTCATCCCCATTGTTCTCTCAGAAAAAGAAAAGAGCATGGCACATGGCTCAGCCCTAGGTCCTTGGGTCACATGTTGCCCTCTGACTCCGCTTGCATTACATAGCCTGTGAATCTCCTCTGGAGACACCAAATGACATAGATACAAGGCGTAATGATTATTTGGGAATGTTTTCCTCTCTTCGAAGTTCATTGAAATAATAACAGAATCACAGAATTGTCATGGTTGGAAAAGACCTATAAGATCGCCACATATAATATGAGAATTGCTTTGCCCAAATTATGCCGTTTAGCCCCAAATTGATTTGTGTGCACATCTTCATGTGTGGGATGAGAATATGTGGGAGTATGGAGGGTACAACAACTGTTGGGATTGTGTTGGAGCAGTAGAAGGTAGACATGCTATAAACATGTCCACACTATCTTCTGTGAGTTGGTCCCTGACCTGTCTTCTTCTCCAGATTTTGTCTGGAGATATCTGGGAAAGTGCTAGGTGACAAAGACAAAAATGTGTACATGAGACTCTGTGAGCTGTCAGTGCCATGGCTGATGGCAGACTTCAACTTAAGCCTGGAACCTGGGCTTGCTAGAGGAGTTACTACCATAAAACTGGGCATATCTTTTCTGGAATATTTCAGTGCTTTCCACTTTGATATATGGTTTCCAACATGCCTCAGCATCCAATGTGTAGGGTCACCACAAATCCAATTGAGGTATTTCGGTTAAACACCTATAAAGGGTAGAAAGCATTATAAGTTTTACTTACCAAATATATTGGAGGTTCAGACTTCTAAAAACATATCTGTAGCTTTTTGATAGTAAATGGGTTCCTTTTATATAGCTTACTAGTATAGACATTGCCTTCAACTGAGGCAAAAACTCTGCTTAGTGTTCCAGTTATTTGAACCAGAAATCCATCTGAATTTGGCCAGGAGTTTTTAGGTCAGTGCTGGAGCCTGCTTCTTCCTTCTTCTAGGCTTTATGATATGCTAATACCTGAAGGGTTACAGCTTGTGGGGCTGGTAAGGACTCTCTTCATGCCAAAGGTTTTTCATCAGAGGACAAGAGTGTAGCAGAATCTCTGTAACCCTCCTTTGATGTCCAAGGCAGCAGGAAAAACCTCCAAGGGGTCATAGAGGTAAGCACGGGTACGAGCAGTAGCAAGAAGGGTCTCACACCTGACATTAGGAAACAGGCTAAGTCTGCTCCTCTGGCTGCTTCTCAGCCTAACTTGCCCAAAGTTAGGCAGATTCATAGATCTTGCCCTAAAACCTGAATATCAACACTTTTTTTTTTATTATTTTTTAGGGGTTTTTTTACTGTTTTTCATGTTTGGTTTTTTGGTTGTTTGGTTTTTTTTTTGTGTGTGTGTGTGTTCATTTGTTGTCTTCTCATCCATTCCCTCACCCCTTATAACCACTAACTATATTGTAGATTTATCCAGATCACCATAATTTAACCAGTGCAGTACCATTCTTGTCTTAAGAGTTGACATGTTCATACATATTAGTCTGTGTCTCTTTAATTACCTGAGAAATAGAAAAATAATGATACTATAAATATAGTAGATGTTGAATTTTTAGGAGTAGTGGTTCTCCAAGTCATTCTTAAGCAGCACATACAAATGTTTTTTGTATGCTGAAATTAATTTTCAGTACGCAGTTTCCCTTGGGATATTTATATTCTTCCAATCAGCATAGAACTGTCCATCAAAAGTAACTTAAAAAAAAATATATATACATACCCACACACCACACAATCACACACACATACACAATCTGTGCCACAAACTTTTGGGGTTTTTTTCTTTAAAAAGCTCTAAATCTGATTAACAACTTCTCTGCACAATGCCCTGTTCAGGTGGGTGGTTGGGTGTTCATTTCAAAAGACAATTAGAACAGAGTACTTTTGGATTTATTTCTTGTGTTTGTTTTTTTTTGTTTTGATTTATTTTTTCCCTTCCGCTTTTGAAAACAGTTAAAAATTCTATTGTCTAAGAGGTAGAAATTAATAATGCAGAGGGGTAAAAATCCTTTCATAAGAGATGCTTTGGAGTCCAGCCTATTTTGGTTTTCTTACTCAAACCATTTACTTCTAATTAGATAAGAGAACAAAAAAAAATTCCAAAGGGGAAAATACATTTTTTTTCCTCCACAAATTGCTTCCATCATTTCTGAACTCTGCTAAGCATTTTTAATAGATATGTGCCCTTAGCTCATCTTTTGCATGCTAACAATTTAATCTGAATACCAATATAGACACAAAATAAACGATTGTTTCCTGCCAGAGGTATCTGCAGAAGAAATCTTGGAGTAAAACATTGTCTTTGCAGCTCATTGTGTCTCTAATTAGACTGGAAGGAGGCAGAAGCTTGCTGGTGTCAGTCTGTGTTTAGCATGCCCTGGAGCTTCAAGCTCCTGTGGGTATCAAAGTGCACTAATTAAATGAGGGGTCCACAATACCGCACTAAACATCAGAGTGAGAGAAAGAGTCCAGTGTCCTCAGTGCCTTTGAGAATCCATGGCCCACGCTAATTACCCATTGTTGAATTGACTTCCCATTCTACAAGGAATGAATGGTGCCTCTCTCCCCCGCTTCCCCCAGCCTCCTCCCCCCCTTAGATTTTACCATCTTTGCTTTGGCCGCCTAATTAATCTTATGGAAATCTCCCGAAGCCAGATTCCAGCAAGGTTGCCCCGATGTTTATAATTTGATTTGTGATGATAAAAGTGAAGACACCCAGTGATGGAACAGTGTCATTTTCAACACTCTTGAGAATCGAAGAGGCTATCAATCTTTCCCACGTGCGTGGCAAACTGATATCCTAGAAAATTAACTTCAATTAATAACAGAAATCCCCAGACGCTCAGGGAAGTAGAGATGCTTTGAAAGAGAACCTTCAAAGATGTCTCTGGATTGTCTTTTATATGCAGACTCTTCTTTTTATATAGAAGAGATTCTCAATAAGGGAATGTGTGGCAATGAGGGGAGTTCCCTCTCTCCCCTTTTAATCCAAGCAAGATGAGGTAACATTTCATATTTAGTTGAGGAAGAAACTAACCAAAGGTCTGTAGGTTAAATCTGTTTTTATTTCCTCTCCATAGATAGTACTGTTTAAAGGATTATTGCTACATATTTCACTGAGGAAGAGAAATCTAAAACAAAACCATGTTTTTACCATAAACCTCCCTTCCCCAAAACACTGGAAAGTTAAAGGTTGGGCTGCACGTCATTGCCAGCCTTCTTTGCCTTGACAAGATTTGTGATCTAAAGCTGAATGTTCTATCAGGGAAAAAGACTTGTTAAGATTGTACATGTTCTAATAACAGCTCTAATAACAGCAGCGACACAGATACTAAAGACTGTGAGTCTCCTACTATGAGAATGAGACTAGAAGCAAGTCTCATTCTTGTGAAACCTTGCAATGCTTGAATTTTACTTTACAAAAAGTCTGCCATGTCTGTGTTTCTGAGTGGCATGTCTGTCTTGCTATTGTACTGGGTAGCTGGCCAGGCAATACATTTTATTATTGGCAAAATAGAAAAAACAGCTGTAACATTTTACCACTTGTGATATTAAGAAATTCCTTGCTGAATAAAAAAAAAAAAAATAAAATAAAATAAAAATTAAAAGATTAACTAGTAATGATTTCTGGGTTGGGTTGTTTTTGGTATTTTTATACATACCATAGTTGACAAATTCAAAGTTTGGATTAACAATTTAAATGAGATGATGTACAAACAAAACTTAGACCCAGTATCTTACTTAATATTTAGCTTCTAAGTAATTTTCAAGGTAGCTTGAAATGAACCTCAATTACAGTTTTAGCTTAGCAGCAAGAATGGGTTAAGTTTATTGCATTTCAGGTTCTTGTTATAATCGCTGTCACGTGAATGAATTCATGTTGTGCCATTTCTTGCGCTCATTACAACCTTTGTTACGAGAATGAGGTATTAGGATTTTAATGCCTCATATATTCTGTGAATTATGTTAGTGTGCTGTACTACTTTGACCTTTTAAGTATTCTGTAATTTGATTGGCTGGTAATTCTAGTCCTTTTCTTGTTGACAGCCTCAATAACCTTTCAGACAAAAGTGGAATGGCAATCCAATCAAAATACAGAATATTTAAGAGTTCAAAATATGTAGTAAAAAGGATGGCTATAGTTCATTGGGGAAAACAAAATTTTAATTCTGCTAGTGTTTAAAAATTGATGCATAAATTGAGGACAGTAGAAAGAATACATTTCAAAGATAAAGCTTAGGGTAGCAAACAAAAGTGACAGGATTTTTTGTTAAACTTACTTTATGCTAACTTATGACATTCTTGTGACTAACTCTACTTGATAGATACATGATTATAATTTTTTACCCTCTTTTTTAGTGTTGCTATATCATAGCATAGAAATTTCATTAACTGAAAGATTGATTTTATTTCTTGAGGATCTGGATATATTTTGAAACAAATTTATCGAATAAATAAATACAATAAGTATACAAAATGCATCACCTGAGCACCTTTATGTAGATTGTTAATAGTAATGGTAATCCATATACCATGTGCTGTGTGTACAAAGTATCATGACAACACAAAAAAGTGGATGTCTTTTATTATTTGATACTACTATCTGCATAATCATATTTAATGATTGGAGATGGATGTGTATTCATCAGAAAATGATATTTTGGGGTATTTTTTTAATAATACGTTTTGTCTAAAAATAACTCTTGGTGTTAAACCATACTAATTAGAGTTAATGCACACTTACTCTGTGTAAAATGCAAAGGAAACTCATTTTACAGAACCTAGTAAACTTTAACCTAATTAAGTTCTTTTCTGCAAATGAATTCTTTCTCTGAAATCCCTGCTTATTAAAAATAATTTTGTAGTATATCTGTAATAATATTTTTCCTTTCTTCTTACTTTTTTCCCCCTTCTTTTTAATCTGCCTTAGAATTCTAGATGGAGAACACACACACAAAAAGAAAACCTTCAGAAACTTTTCTGATTTGATATCCTTCGAAATCTCTGGAAAATCTCCCTTAAGGATGCTGTGCCAAACCCAACTTGATATGATCTGTGTTTGAATTGCTGTAACTATACATATAGGCAGGTATAGTTTACACTTTTTTGTCTGACTTTTTTTATTTCAAGTACAGGTTTTCTTTGATTAGAAGTTGTAGCTGGCCTACAATTTTGTCTGTCTGTGGACTACATATGAGTGTTGATGTGGCATACAATCTTGAGGCCACTTCAGGGAATTCTTTCTTTTCTAGTGAAGGAAATGAAAGAATGGATTCTTCCTTTTTCTTGTGACCACTTACTAGCTACATTTATAAGAGAAAGATTCTTTCAGGATTCCTACTTGAATGGGGTATGAATTTTCAGCCAGATGAATATTTAAACTCTTCTACTTGGCATAGAAGAACATAGGTCAGATCCACACAGCATAGGTTAAAAATTTTAGAAATCTTGAAGGGTTTGTCACTGATTTCTACAGCATACTTGTTTGAACAGAAAGACTGCAGATGTAAACCACTTTTAGCATATCCCTTTTGTGTGGTGTGGCCACATTCACACAGCATAATATGAAGCTCATCAGAATACAGAATAAGATACATACATAAGCTGTTTGATAAAGCTTCAGCCCTAACTTTGAGGAGTTGTTGGGAAGCCTGTGTATCATGAGCAGAAATGTCAGTAATAGCAAGTGGACAGCAGTAATGTACCATATTCTCAGTCTGTCAATGACAATGGCTTCTAACAGCCTTTGGAATTCAAAAAGCCTAGTGAATATTTTTATGGCATGCTGGTGTGCCTGATAGATGGCAAAGAAATTATGTCTATTACCACATGGTGCAAACGTATCAGGACAAAGAATGTAAACGACCAAGTGGCTGTAGTGACCAAATGAGCATTTATGTAAATGACTGAGTGAAAAGTATTTCATGTTTTTCAACTGAACATGCAATTATTTGAATATAATGGTTCCCTACATAAGTCTCAAAGTCTCTACAATTGATGTGGGTGTGTCTTCAGTAAGACTTATGAGAGTTGCAAAATTCATGAGTCCACTGCTTTTTGAAATTCTCTGGAACACTTGTAATGTTCAAGGCTGGTAAATTTTTTATTTTTTCTAGAGCTGTTCTCCTACAAATGACAAGAAAAGCAGCTGCTGATGAGTAACTCCTTAACTGCACATTGCTTACAATGATGAGAAACGCCTTCTGCTTGGTCAGCTGAACTTTAAAACCAAGATGGGAATCAGTGGGATTCATTATCTGGATGAAGGTACTGAAATTGTGGTCATTACAGAGAAGATGATGTTATACGAGCTTTGTGGATGTCTGATACTTCAGTGAAGGGATTCAAGAGAATGGTTCATCTCCCCAGACAAAGGTTGCAGTGTGGGTGGAGTGCCTAAGAGGCTTCACTTGTTGCTTTGGCTAGGAATTCATTTCAGGTGCCAAAACACAGGTATTATTTCAGGTACTTAATTTGGGACTTACATTGGTAATAGTTTCATATTTGCACCTAGGATCATGTTTGAGAGAATGTAAGGTTTAACAGGGGAGCTGCCATCAGTTTTTCTTATCACTACTTTCATGCAGTGACCATGCCTTAACTTGTTTTCATTGAAAAAATAGTTTGTTGATTAACTGTATACAAATATTCACACACAGACAGCTTATTCTAGTCTGAGTATGTTCACATTATGACATAATTTAATAGAGAAATTTTAAATGCAATTCTAAGAAGATGGATGTTAAATATCTTCCATCACAAAAGTATCAGACATGTTTTAAGAAGATACCAACATCTTTAATGACTATATTGACGAAGGGGTTCTTTCTTCTAATCTAAAACCTGAATTTTCATGTCCAAACACAGTGGTTTCACCATTTTGCTAGCAGTAGGTCACCTCCACTGGAATTAAGGCTGTTTAACACACTGAAAATCAAATAAAAAGGAAGAATATGTTGTAGTAAAAGGGTTTATATTCAGTAAGATAATCACTGTACTTCATGTGCTCCTTCTTAAAGTGCTTGTTCCCATTCTTTGGAGGTGACCGGCATCTGGCCTAGCAATAATATTTTAAATTTCATGCTTTGCCCACTGAACAACAGAGTCACTTTACTTATTTTTCTGTTCTGGTATGTGATAATATAAATCAATGCCATGAAAGTTGAGGGAGCAAGTTTTGATCAATCTTTCTTCTCACAGCAGTGTCTGCTGAAAGGACATAGAGTGGAGCCAAGCAGTTTAGAAGTCAGTGAAGGCAAAGCCTCTGAAAAAAATGGGCAACAAGGCCAGTTGATTCAAATATATTTCCCGGAACACCGCTGTTGGTTTCATTCCTTTCCCATTTAAATTAGAAACCACTCCATCAGAGTATTTAAAGTTATACTAATAAATAATTTTTAAAAATTTAAAAAGAATAAAAATCAGATTATTGGGCCCTAAATTGGATAATCTATACATGCAGGGAAATGATCACGCATCTGCACTGACCCATTCATTGGAAAGATAAGATACCTCAGTTTAGCCCCCACAAGGAAAGAAAACAAAACCAAATACACTCTGCATCGATCAGGACCCCAGTTCTACTCTTAGTTTTAGGCAATAGAATGGAGCTCAGAGAAGTGTCTCTAAATTCAAATAGATGAAATGAAAGATGAAATTCCTAAATGTACAAACAAGTCAACAAAGAGCATTTCCTGCATTTCCACTAAACTCTGGTAACTACCAAAATTCATTCCACTGGCTCATTCATTAATCTTTACTTGCCTCAGCTCACTTTCTGAAGGTCTGCTTTGCTAAAGTGTGCAAATCATTGACAAATGTGCAGAAGAACACAAGGAGGATCCAAAGTGGGAACAGTAAGAAGGAGTTGTTTACATGAGCTTGCTGGCTTTCTCAAGGTATTTTCCTTAATGTACAGAAAACACTTGTATTTTAAAAGGTGAAATACTCAGAGAAGATACACGGTGGCTTTGTGCACAGCACATGTCCCCCTACCCTTCAATGGTGAGTGGAAAACCTGGGACTATGGCACTGATGACACTTGATCCAGCCTCTTCCACTGCTTTCATCTGAAGACTATCCCTGGACACAGGAACTGGTCTCATGGGAACAGTTGTGTTTCACCATGCTGTGGGACTATGGACAACTCAAAACTACATGGTAAGAGTTACTTGTCCCTGTATTTAGGATGCAGGAGGAAAGTGGTCCATCAAAAGCTAACAGCTAAAACTCAGCAAAGGTGGTTAAATTTGCCTTCCATCTACCCACTCATAGCTATGTAAAGGTGCCACAATGTCAGAAGTCATGCACTCTTTTAAAAATAATGGAATACTCGAGTCATGACATCTGTGACAGGCACTTTTACTTGCACTGAGGAAGAATTAAAGGACCACAAATGTGGTTTTTTTGAGTGTTTAATTCACATCAATTTTTCTCTTTTTTCCACAGTGCTTTTTAAACTATTTAATACTCTAGAAAAAATATTGCTCAGAGAGTGTTCAGATTGGAGTACACAGCACCCACAGATGCCTCACAAATAGCTGTACATTCTTGACAGGACCCAGAAAGAAATTCTCAGAAGTAATGCCTGTGGGAGGAGAAATAAACAGAATTTTGTCAAAGAAACAATCAATCATTTTGGTTAGAAATTCTGATGTCAATCCTTGAAGTATCGCTTTCAAGGAGAATATTCCAAAATGAAAGATCACAGCAGCTACAAGTTCAAGTGTTTCTCATGGTCTCCAGGCAAATTCATTCCTGCTCTCATCTGTCTATGACCCTCAAGCTTCAATGCATGCAGACAAATAAAATTGTTTTTAGAATCAGATAATTCGGTGACCTCATTTTGATTATTACTGTCATAGACTCCCATATTTGAAACAGCTTGACATTTTTTATTGTTGACCTGATTTCTACTTCTAGTTTGCAGGCCCAAATGAATCATACTGAAGGGAAATGTTCACTTTTTCTGTTGTCAGGAAAATATCTCATCTGATTGCAACTGTAAATCAGATCAAATCTGGAAACACGAAATCATCGGCAATACCATTTTCCCTGTTACAATTAAAAAAAACAAACAAACAAAAAAACCCCAATGAATAGTAAATTTAAAAAATCAAATTAACAAATCCATACTATAAGGTCATCTCTAAGATTTTTTGGATAATATACAGAGACTGTAGGGACATCATGCTGGGCTGGGTGTATATTGTACCTTGCATTCAGAACACCAAGATGATAAGGTTAAAACAATCATCTGCTTTATGCTGATTCAGAATGGACTTTAAAAAGTGATAAACTAGCACTTTTATCTTCAAGCAATCCTTGATAAGACCTTTATTGCACAAGCAAACAAAGCAGTTAAAAATCTCAGAAGAACAGCAGTCACACATGCTGGCAGGAAGAACAACGGTATGTATTTTATTCCTATCCTTATGCAGAGTACTAAAAAGTTCCTCTTTTGTGGAAAATCTGAGGTTTTAATTGGAATAAAATAAATGAAATACTTAACAAGAGACAGTGACTTTGCCTCAAGATATTCTGCAGAGCCAAAAGGGCAAATAAGGATTTTCTTCTATCAAAAACAGTTTCATTGCAACAATCTGCTTTGGAATTTTTTTCCCTGTTGTGCCACATTTTAAGTTCGACCAGTTTTCTGTACTACCTCACAGTAAGTTGATAAGACCCAGAATTTTTTCAATTATTATCCTCCCAGCAAATACCTCTGTTTCATATTAATCTCATAATATGTTATTTTTCATTTTTCTTCTTTGGTTCTCACTTATGTGAACTTTGCTGCATATTGCCAGCCTCCATGACTCCCATATTATTTTTCTGTCCTCTCAGTTACTTGCAAAACCTTTCAAATTTTAAATTTTCCAAACACGAAGTCTTGTTAATGTCTTTTAGGAGATTTAAAGAATTAAAATCCATTTTATAGCCTATGCCTATAAAATAAAGCTCTGGATTGGTAAAATAAGTCCATACTTATGCTAATGAGATTGATGAGCAGAATTAAACATCTTGAGTCCCAAACCTCACATATAAGAGGTAACATGTCCAGAACAAGCAAAACAAATGTAGAACCAGGAGCATTTCTATTCCAGAAATGAGTTTAGAATATCTACCATTACTACCACTTTAACACATCTCAGTGAAAAACAATCATTTGACTGCCCAAGAACCAACCAGCCCAGCCAAGCTGAAAAAGCCATGAGGTTTTCAAAGGCAAATGATCAACTTCAGAGAGCTGGTCGGGCATAAATGCAGCAATCAGCTGCCATCCATGTTCTGAGTAAAGCATCAACTGTAGAAGGATCTAAAAACGTGACTGGTTTTGAGCTTAGTTATTTTAATAGTACACTACCAAAACAGTAATTGTCAGCATATGCTTTTCAAAAAAAACAAGGTTATTACAAACGGCTTTGCAAGAAATTGAAAAGAGGAAAAAAGGATGTTTCATTGTGAGACTGCAAACTGATTGCAACATATTCAGCCAATAATCAGTCTTTATATATTCTGGCTGTTTTACTTAACATACTGTGCTAATAAATATCTTTAGCTCAACTTGATACAAATATGTCTTTCCTTTTGGAAATAAAAAATATCAAAGAAAATGAAAAATCTCCCACAGAAGCACAGTAGTGTTTGAGCATCAGTTTGACAGGTACTATAATTTCACTATTAAGGGGCTCTGAATATCATACAGGAGTATACAGCTGAAATAGTATAAGAATTTTTCACAGAAGTCATCTGCAAAAGAAAAGTTTTAGTTTAAGTCAGAGAAGGCTTCAGAAGATAGATTCTGGCTAATGAATTTCAGTGATGCTCCAAAATCATGACTTTAATGTGTGTCTGTTTAGCACAGATCTATTATCGCTAAACCAGTAAAAAGTAGAACTGAAATCAGCATGAAACAGGAGAGTCATCTCTGTAACAGATTTACTCTAAGCAGTGCTATGTCATCCACACACATTTGTATGAGAGTGACAAGAATCAAAGTATGTTCAGTTCTAATCTATGCCTTCCTTACTATTTTATGTGTGAGGAAAAGATGACAGAGGTGTGCACTACAGCCTTTCCAGGTCCCTCTGTAATAGAAGCTATGAATGCAAAAGATGACATATATATTATTAATCTTCTTTCAACACCTTCTTTTATAATGTGTTCAGAGCTTTGCTTTTTCACAAATAGGGAAAAAAAAAAGGTTTGGACAGTGAGGAAAGGAAGAGGAGAAATCTTTTCATTCTCTGCACAGAGATATTTTTCTTCTTGTTGTGACTGATAGCTTTACCAAGAGAGAAACTCATTGAAAGATACAAGCATTTGCTTTTTCTGTAGCATATCTCACTACTGAAGGAATATGCCTTTGACTCTAGTTAATCTTCATCCTCAGAATACTCACCACTGATGGCTATTGAGATTTTTACAGTATTATATATATAAATATATACATATATATATATATATATATATATGTATCCCATTTATTATTACCAGAAATGTGAACCTTGGGTTAAGCCTCATGTTTGAACCTACCCTAAAATAGGACACACAATAAATCCATAGTTTTTGCTATTCTAACCCTGAAGAGTCAGGGTTAGAAAATTCCAATCTCTCCAGAAGGGTACCTTGACGCAGAAGGCTGCAGCCCATCTTGTAGGCAAGGCATTTCCCTGAAAACACAACTAGTGATCCACTTTGTATGCTGACAGTCTCCATCCTAAAACAAAATTCAAAGGTAAATGCCTATCATTATAGTCACAGACTCCTCCAGGAATCTGGCAACTGTTATGTGAGAGATTCTACTTTCCTCTTCAGAAATAAAGCTCTCATCCTACAAACAGGGACTTGCAAGCCCTGTAACCTGAGCTCTAAAGGGATTGTGAGAGATCCTGTAAATTCATTCACAATAATCATGGAAATAAAGATCTTTTTTAGAACACAGTGCACATACTTTTTCAGTTCACATCTCTAATGAACCCATTATTGTACATAAGCATGCATCCATAGCTGAATAACACACACAGACATACACACCAACTTATCAGCTGCTTCAAGATTGAGAAAAAAGGTTAACTAAAAGAAATTGGGGATCTTTGCCTCTTTTTAAATAGCTAAAAGGGATGCTCAGAGACATATGGACTATAAATGCCTTGGTAGACTGACAGAAGTTTTACAGAGTAGGAGGGAGACTTATCATCTAGTTAGACAATATCCCTGGTGCTTTCTCTTCTTGAAAGAGTGGGACAAATACACAGTTTAAAACAATGCCAAACTTTGCAGAAATGCAGTATATGGTAGCAGTTGTAGCTGATCTTGCTTTTGAAAACACTGATCTTGGAAAGAAAGAAGAAGTATCGACTCAGTTGAGAAGTAACAGTCTGGGTACTTCCCCTGTAAATTTTCTTTCTGAAACTGGCTAAATCTGTCTGAGGATTGAGATCTTTTAAAAGTTCAATTTTTTTGCATGTTCATCAGATTTCTTTATAAAAAAGACAAAATGGCAAAATGGTAAGAAATGTTAAAATCATCGTGGTTCAAATGAAATCTGTCAGTGTTTATATTTCACTTTAAAGGAAAAAAAAAAGGAATGAGCTTGGAAATCAACTCCTAGTGTCTCAGCCTCTTGTAAATTAAAACTAAAACATGTTTTTGGAAAACTATTAGGGAAATGTGCTCTGCATGAACTTTACCTAAGATGAAGTCTCTGTCAAGAACCTTTCAAAGTCCAGAAGCACAGTACATGAAGAAAAATATCCCTTTAAGCCACTAAAATTCTGTTCAAAATGAAAAGTGTGTAACATCTCTACACCAGAAGTTGTTTGTGGGTTGTTCTTTTTTTTTTTTTTCTTGTGCCCTCCATAGTAATGTGGATTTTTTTGACAGACAATTCCAGAAGGCAATCCACTGAATCTATTGAATCTTTCCCAGCAGATAAAGAGCAAAAATGTTCTGAAATGTTTTCTTTTTCTTTCCCTCCCTCCCTCTTTTCATTACTTCTTTCTATCCTTCTCTTCTTTCTTTCCTTCTTTCTTTACTTTGAATATACTGAAAGGTGTTTTGGTCCTGAAATGAAAGGCAGAATGACAGGGAGAATGTTAGCTCCACTTTAAAAGGCACATTTCTATCAGTCTGAAACACTTTCCTCTAGCACCACTTGTATTCCTGAGTAGGAGAAGAGTTGGTGACTCTGGAATGTGGTTTAAAAGTACTCCTTTGCATTTGCAAGCACCAGGAAAGACCAAAATGCAAAGCTAATCACATATCCTCTAGATATATGCAATATATATTTATACTCATCTTTCTCCTACTGTATTTTTATTTTAGGACATGGAACTTCCCAGGAGCATTCAGATGCTTGGACTGGTTATGAGAGCACTGTCTCTCAGCCACTGTCTTTCCCAGAAGAAACCCCATGCCAAGCTTCTTGCAGACAGTTTCCAGGTTCTGCAAGTAGTTATAGAGAAAAATTAGGCTTTAGAGTCCTGTCACATCAGCATTAGTTTTGTAATAATTTCCTTGGCATAAGAATAAGAATACTACAGAAACATATCTGGATAGATTAATGAAGACTTTTGGGCACAAAATGTAAAACTTGTATCATATCACATGTATCTAACAACTCGCAGTTCAGAAGCAGATCAGAGCAAGACTGTGTACCTTAGAATACTTAACAGTTGATATAAATACTATTCCACTATGTCAAAGTTGAATCCATACAGTAGTTAAGTACACAAATGACTTTTAACGAAGTGATATTTTCTCTGTACTGTATAAATGCAATAATATTAAACTAAAATCAGTGAAATGTTAATTCACTTTTTAATGAGCTCCTTTCCAATTTCTGACTTTTTAAGGAACTTTCAACTGGGTTGGTTAAATATAGTTAATAAGCTTAAAATAGTAGTTTTTAATTAACTCAGACAAAATATTCTAGTGTATATATGTGGGGTTTTAAGGAAGTGTGAGGTAAGATTAGAATTCAGGCTTTACTCTGTTTCATCTCCTTGTGAGCTCTGAACTTTGAACACAGCAACATGAGGTGTGGACAAGAACTATCATATACCCTCTTTGAGACTGAGGACAACTCTTATTTTTCCTTTTGGACAGGGCTGCAGTAATTCTGACCAGGACATCTTCTTTCTGATCCATGAGAAACAAAATGATTGCAACCCTTAAGACTGTTATCCCATAACATATAAATGGGTCATTATGAGCTTCTGCATTGACTCTGACATTGTACAAAAGGACAGGAAATTATTTTTGAGGCCCCTTTAAGGCCTGTGTCCTAATTCAGAGATACTCTGAATAAAATTGATTTCCCCAAAGCTTAGGAAAAATAACTCATACCCTACTCACCTCCGCCTGTTTGCTGTCTTCAAGCCTGACTGAAAGCTGGCCAGGATCAGTGGAAATCTTGAAGATGATTTCAGTGGAATATGTGATCAGGGTCCTTGAATGTGCGATTATATGACTATTATCAATCTAGTAATAAAAAAACCCCATGCTCGTTAATTTACTACTTTGTAGATATAAAAATGCCTTTTCTCATGTGCCACTCAGATCAGGCCTCAGAAGGGTATTTGCTTTTGATATGCTCTGGAGGTATCGAGCTCTGGACCTCCAGAAATTCTACCATGCAAGATAGCAGTGGATTGCTCTTTGTTGATGGCAGAATTCTGCTGTTGCCAACCATCAGTGGGTTCATTCAAGAGAATAAAATCAGGATATTGGAGAGACCTGTCAGTGTGCAGAGTCTGACTATCCTTACCCAGCACAGCCTCACTGAAGTATTATTAAAAGTAAAATGTAAAACATTGGAGCGAAAACTTATTTTTCCACAAGCCTGATTTTCTCATGCCATTTGTGTATTAGGATTTAGAATCACCAATTCAATTAAGCTATAGCTTTTATTCATATTTTGCAGCTGTTGGACCTGAATTTGAAGTCCTCCCTGATCACCAGTTAGAGAGTTTTAATGACTGGGGGTTTGAATGAAGGTCATTATATCATATCCCACGTTACATGCAGGTAATAAAATTCCTTTCCTGCTTTGATTTTAATTGAATACAATCTTTCAAGTGAAAGACAATATCAGAAAGACTTGCTTTGTCTGGATAGTAAAGTAAATGTGGCCTATTATTTGTCAATTTTATTGTCACTAAATGCTTCATTGTTTCAGAAACTCAACATTGTTTCATTTTCATGCTCTCCAGAAAAAGGTCAAAATGTTTTGGAAAATCTTCAAGACTTGGAACAGTTTGCCTGCAAGATGAGATTCCAGGTTTCTTTACACAGCAGCTTAAGTTTGCAAGCCAGGAAACCTCAGTATTTTCTCTGAGTCTCAGCTTCCCTCCCTCCTTCAATCATTATAAAACACTTTGGTTTAAAAAACTACCTTTCAGTCCAAAATATTAGTATTCATTTGATTTAGATTCTCACCTAATTCTGAACAGACGGCTACCTCACGACATCGGTGGCATAATGACACTAATTTTTGCTGAAACCCCACGGAAATGGTTGTTTCTCCTGCTACAGCCAGTTGGCCCCCAGCATCTGTCCCCCAGCAGCACCCTGGCTGAGTGTTTGGGTGGCACTCCTGAGTAGGCAAGCAGGTGGGATAATGGATAACGTGCTCCCAGAGCATCTGCAAAGTATTTGTCAATCAGATCTTTTGTTACCTAATACTTTTAGTTTAACTTCAAGGACTGACAGCTCTGAACCTAAGCCTACAACTTAGGTAATTCCACATCCACTTGATGAATAATGATGCTGAGCTCCTTGTTTATTTGCTTATTCTGAAATCAGATCTTGTTTATTCTGTGCCCCTTTCTAGTCCTGATATATAACTAATTGTTGGCAGATGTGGCAAGTATCTAGGGCCAAGATATATTTGTTTGCACAGTCTGATTTTTGAGTCTTAACCAGTATCAGGCAATTGCAGCTGGTTTTTATCAAGACTCTGTGCACTGTAGACAGTCCACCTGGCAAAACAAGATTTGCCCATGTGACCTTCATATAAAAGCTTTAAATACAGGAGTTCTACTCAAAAAATATTTAAAATTTCTGAAAATACCTAATTAAATTAACAAATTGAAGTGAAATGCTAAGCAGTGTTTATACATGTAAAAATTGCCCTATGGTTCATATACAATAGCGTGACAGTCCTATTTGTTAATTTTGATTTTAAATCTGAACCATATAATAAGGGTGTTAATTCTCTGAGACAATCTTTCCTTTTTGCAAGCTAGTCAGCATCTACATTTAATCATCTTGCTTGAAACAAAGCAGAAAGCTAACATTTGTCAAATTTTGGAAGCAAACTAAAAAGACAACAGGAGCAGAAAATAGCATTAATCCAGTTTATCTGACTAGTATCAACACTTCTTTCTTTTCTGGTGAGGCTTTCACTCCTCAGACACACCCAGATGCCAAATTCTGCTTTGTGAGTTGTTTTCCTGACCTTCTCCAATTAAAAAAAAAAATAATAAAACAAATAAGGGATTAACATTGGACCTAACTTGTTTACTTTAATCTATAAATTCTCTGAGCCACGGTAGTACTTGTGTTTTCAACTTTTCATGTTTTTCTATCAGTGGATGAATGTAGTTGACTTGTTTCATCCTTTCAACAATATTTTTCGGAAGTAACACTGTAAAAGGTTTTTTATTTGAAGTGGTAGCAAACCTATGAACTGTAGCTACATGGTACTCTTCCTTAATAAAGTAGAAAACCTGTAATCATTTGTTTTCAGTATGTACTCTGTGACCATCACAAGCAAATCTGAGAAGCAGCACAGGTTGTTTAGAAATATGTCAGCTCATAGACCAGACATCCTTCAAGCTAATATGACTGAAAACTATGTAACTTCTTCTGATTTTAATAACACTTATAATTTCACTGATTATTGCCAAATTCCCAAATGAATTAAAATACCACCAGTGAAGTCCCTAAATCATAGGAGTAAATAAAAATATGAAATTATAATATTTTTCCTTTTTTTATCTTTTACCTTTGTCTCAGAGAACACTCAATACTCCTAATTTCATCCTGGAAAGCTTTTCCCTTTCCTTCTCCTTTTCTACTTGGAGTGGAAAAAACATTGAATGCTCCTGCTAAAATCAGGAAACAGATTTTTGCCAGTATATTCCATGTCAAAACCCTGCAATGTAAAAGAAATGCTATGGAAATTTCAGAGGGTGGAGAAGAGGTAGAAAAGTATATTAAAAACAGGCTAAAAATTTACAGCCTTTTTCAGTTAACTGCTCTTCTTCACTGATTACGGCATGTGCATTATTTTTATCTCAACAGTAAAGCACTACATAAAATTTCTGTTACTTTAGAGTTGATTAACTTCCTACAGATCCCACTAGGTAAGTGGAAGTGCATCAGGGAACTGTGGTTTTTGGGAATGAGCTAAGTCCCCATAGACTCATATTCACATGAGTTCCATAAAAGAAGGGAGAACTGCTTTCTCCTGAATCCAGTAGTATGCCTGACTCATGGATTGCTGCCATCTGCATGCCAGAAGGACAAACCAAGACAGTCAAAATGGCACAGCCCCAAAACCCTACTGAATCTGCCTTCTGGATGTTTATATCAGATCAGTCCCCAGGGTAAGGAGGTCTCTCCAGAACACCCAGCAGGCTGCCCCAGTGGCCACCTGGAGTCAGGTGGAAGCATGAACCTGCCTGAGGAGACAGGGGAGACTCCATCACAGCTCCAGGAGACCTGCAGCTCCTCTGCTTGGCAAATCCATTTCTTCTACTTCTGAACTGCTTTGTGTTTCATCTCTGCACAACACGTGCTTTGTTCTCCATGTCCTTTTCCCTTGGAAAACATCTTGTTCTCCCTAAAACTGCAGGACGTGTTATAGACTCTTTTTCTTCTATTGTAAAGCTGCAGCTGCAAAGTCTGCCTGCCATGACTTGCCAATCCATTTCAGTGGCAAGGACATTGAGTACTGTTCCAATATCATATCCTTTTTTGGATCTGGCATACATTTTGAATGTGATATACTTTACTCTTAATTTCAAATATATGAGGGAAAGGGGAGAAATGAGTTTCTCCTGGAGGCCTGAACACATTTGGAATGTTTATGTGCATAAGCTGTCCACCCCTAGGTGGCTTAGCATCTCTGCATAGGAGTACTTGTTATAGGACAGTATATTAGTGTCTATTTCTAGATCATTAAGTATAATTGTAATAGCACAGTATGTATTTTCACTTTTAATAGCTATGCTCCATATATTTCAGCATGGTTTAGAGAATTTCCTCCTTCTCTGTAGCTGAAAAATGTACTTGGTTCACTCTTTTGCTAGAAGAAAATAACACAAGACCTCAGTAATTAAGTGTCTGACCTAGTGAATTCCTTTTTCTTTCGTGTTTTTGTCCACAGTCCATGAAAAATTGATGCTCTCTCAGGTAACATGCTTCTTTTTATCTACATCCAACACATTGATCCCCTTCCAATTTGGAGCTAGCTTGTTCATTCCACTATCATTCCCGAGGTAACAAATGATATTTTCATAGGCATGGTTAGTAATCAATATACACAAGCTACTGCCATTGATCTGAGTAAGACCCTTGATCTAGAAAATCACCAATTATAGCTATTTAAAACAGATTCAGCTGGATTAAGTGGAACCCACAGAAAAACATGGTGGGGGTATTTTGCATAATGGTGTTAAAGCTAAGGTGAAATCATTTAATTAGTTAGTATTTACGGAGTGAACTTTAGGTTTTCACCATCTTTAAAAAAGAGCTCTCTGAAGTATTTATGTCTTGGATTTTACTTACAAGTACAATTACTATAGCCAGATACAGAAACCTATACAGAATGAGGTCTAAATTTGCTGCTAACACTTTTATTTTTTACTTAATGCAAATTGGTTAATTTAAAGGTTGACATTATTTAGTATGTTACAGTCTCCTATACTGAGAAGTGGAAGCTTTTGTTTCAGGCTTGAACCTCCCATACCATTCTGCATTCTATGTATTCCATCTGCAGCAGTCCTGCAAACACATGAGTTCTTTAGTCCTGCAGAGCTCAGTTAAATAAGACTAGACAACATGTACTTCCATAACCCTAGACAGTAACACAGGTTATGATAAATCATCTGCAAGTATTTAACCATATAATTCACACTCACTTTAAAGACCCTTTGCCCTGCCAGAGATGTTTAAAGGGGTTCTAATATAGCAGTGAATCAAGCCCAGTGACCAGCTGTAGCTTGGTATTTCCAAGCTTTTATCAGTTTTCACCACAGCTTTCATGTTATTTTTAGAAACAAGCTGCAATCAGAACTTTAGCCTGAAGTTGTCTGGGTTTGCAGTGCCTCGTTTTGCTTCCATTCTCATCATGGCTGCAGCTAAATAAATGCCTTTGATTCTGCTCAGGCATCCATCCTATCTTTCTCATCTCCCATGGGTTACACACATTCTCTACCCACAGAGTCACTTCCAGAAAGGTTAAGAGTCTCCATTTCATTCACCATTTACAGGAATCACCTTCTCCTGTTTAGCCAATAAATGGCTGCAAGTTTGGATGACACGTCTGTGATCTGTACAGAGTTATACAGCTGGAACATCCATATACAGTAGCCCTTACATGTGTTTCAGTACAAAAGAAAGGTACTTTTAGATTCCAGGGATATAAAGGGACCACATAAAACACACAGCACCTTGCAAGACAAAGAAGGATCTTTCTGCAAAGAGGAAGAGGGAAGTTGCAAGGGAACAGGCAAGTAGTTTTGCAGAGTTAACCACAGGAAAGGAAATGTTTTGCTTTCTTAGCATTGCAAAAAAAATTTCCTACACAAAGCCCAGCAACTGGGGCTTTTTACTAATAGAAGAATTCACATATTCTTTCCCTTGAGTACTGCAATAATTCATTACAAGGGAGTGGCCACTGCAGACCATGAGAGTAGTGGTCTGGAAGTGAAGCATGGCCAAGGGAAAAAGGAGGGTGTAAGAGTCTAAGAACTACTGTTCCCACGAGGCACTCAAAATATGAAGCAGATTTATGTTGCCCAAAACAAACATTTGTTTCTGGCTCATAGACTAGAAACAGTATTTCAGATCAAAAGCATCAAAATACTTCAGTTAAAAGGCTGATAATTTAGGCAAATCTTCTTTGCTGAAATTGATTTCCATGGTTTATTTTCGGGGTTTTTGTTTGGTTGGATTTTGTTTTCTTGTTTTTTGGGTGTTATTTTTTTGTTTGTTTGTTTGTTTTTTTGAAAGAAAGTAAAAATAGCAGAAATCATTCTAGATCTGTATCCTTCAGCTGTCATAGATTGTCTAATAACAGATTCTATGGCTCCCTTTTTCTTTGGCTCTTTTACAATCTTAAACTAGTATAGATACAACAGCCCAGCAGAGAAAGTTAAACTCAACTTCTTGACTTAGGCACAGGCACAAAATCTGAACTACTATGAGAAAGGCCTTCAAGTTTCCATGCCAAGGCACAGCATGGGGTCTGAGAGGAAAATAAGAGGTATACTTGGACTGCTTTTGGAAACAACATGCACATCATGGAGAAGATATTCAGAGTAAAATCTGACTTGGAAAATCTGCTGGAAATTTATCTTAAGTATTTTTTACTAATTTAGTCCCACCATATTTGAATGAATTGAATGCAATCACCAATAAATTCAAATCTCATGAGTTAATTTACCTCTAAAGATTTTTTGCAGTCTGTTATACTTGACAATTTAGGAGCATTGCTACCTACCAGCCCATTCTCCAAGATGTTGATTTTCACTTTGTTTATTTGGAAGTGGTTGATAGGTCCATTTGTTCTTCTGCATCACATGTTTGACCTGCCTATACTACTAGTGAGTTTATTAGCATTATTTAACAACATTTCTTGCTGTTTCATTGCCATCAACTCAGTTCTATCAGTAGTGTGCAGGAAGTGTCAGTGGGCAGCTGGTGGCTTTGCATCCCTCTCTACCACGGCTGTAGCTGAGGCTAAAGCACTAAAATGAAATACGCCAGTGCTCCCAATTTGAATTAGGTTGGTTGGGGTTTCACTGGTGCAAGTGGATAATTAAAAGAAATTTTAGAAGGCAATTTTAACAAAAATGCTGGTTCACAAAAGGCCTTGGCCTCTGGCTCTGAAGTAGAGTATTAGTATTACCGATCAAGATCTCCAAAGTTTTACTACAGTGCAGTCTGCTTAGGCAGAAGATCTAATCTCTGAGTTTCCTTGACCTTGTGATCCTTTACCTCAAGAGAAAGTCTGTGTTCCATTTTAAAAATGTAAACATTATTAGTGCATATATGAAAGACCACCTCCGTTCTACAATGGAAGATAAATAAAGCCAGAAGAAAAGACCAAAACTAGACTTTTCCAGCTGCATGTGGTATGAACAACCAAGTTACCAGAAAGCAAAAAAACTATTGAGTTACATGAAAACAAAGGATGGAGAGATAAATTAAGAACATTAAATAGTTTTTAAAATGTTCTATAAAATTTAACCTAGGTACTGCTTTCAAAAACCTCAACTGTTGACTTCATATGTAAATATATTACAAATTGTGTAGTTTTTTAATACATATGTAGATATATAAAGTCATGTGTTTGGCTTGTCCTATATTAATGAGTTTATTTATATTTCCTGATGTTTCATTGCCCACAAATACATTGCCACTAATGTGGGTGGGAAGTACTTCTATGTATATGAATCTATTTAGCTGTCTGTTTACTGTATGGTAAATCGAATGATTGATCTTTTTTAAAGTGTTTTGATATCCTTAATACTAAATCACAGAATCACAAAATCAGCCAGCTTGGAAAGGACCTCTGAGATCATCAAGTCCAACCCTTAATCCATTACCACTGTGGTTACCAGACCATGGCACTGAGTGCCACATCAGTTTCTTCTTAAAAGCCTCCAGGGATGGAGAATTCACCACCTCCCTGAGCTGCCCATTCCAATTCCTGATCACCCTCTCTGTAAAGAATTTTTTCCTAATGTCCAACATAAACCTCCGCTGGAAGACCTTAAGACTATGCCCTCTTGTCTTAAAAATGCATAATGGAGTACAAATTCTGTTCTCACCCACAAAAATAAATAAAAAAATCATGACAAAACATACACAGAACAAATTCTTAAATGAGAATATCTAGTCCCCACAAACCAAGGGAAACCACAGTGTCTCAGAGGAGCTGCACCATCAGGGGATAGGATCCTCACAGAGAGCTGCTCTCCCCAGCAACTTACACCTTGGTGGAGATGTTTGAGGAGAAAACCAGAAGTGCCACATCTCCCTTCACTTTCATACAGGCAGAATGGCTCCATCCATGCAGTGCAGACATGTCAGCATATCACTGCTACTTCTCATCCTCTCATAGCTCCCATCCCCACAGGTCAGAGGGAGTTGACATAAGGTGGTGAAATGGGCCCTTGGCTGGGGAACCTGCTGTGCTCTCTGTGCCCCTTTCCAGGATGGAGAGGAATCCTCACTAAGCTGCAACTCTTATGTTGCTGGGGACTAAGTCACCACTCAGCTCAGCTCTGCTGGCCAGGTGGGGCAGTCTGCATTTAAGCCAGACAAAAGCCAGTGACAGAAGTGTCCATGATCTCTCTTATGTAACAAATATTCCTAAGGATTTTTTAATATTCATATATCTGATGCTCATCTCAAGTTACATTGCACCTAAAAGTCATTGACTTTTGAGTACTGCTTTAATGATTCCCAGATACTAGGTTAAAAAATGGAAGCATTTTTTATACCATGCTCATCACCATAACTGCACTTCAACCATATCTGTAATTGTAGTATATTCCACCCGTTTGGCCAAGCTTCTGAGCTTGGATTTATGGCACTAATTTGTAATGGATTTCTAGGATCCTTTTTTCAGTTGTGCTGGGAAACATGAGGAATACTGTAAATACCAAGGACACATTAAGGGACCTAAGGCAACTGACCCACTCCAGATAGTATATATGGTGTACAGACCTTGCTCATTGCTTCTAAATATATTTCTAAATTAATGATTCTGATGTTACCTCAATTTCTGTAAGAATTGTTTAGGTTCAAGTAGCATTTGTATATTTAATTATGTCACATATCCTTGGTGCTTTTAGATTCAAAACTAATTAGACAACATATTTCACCAGGGTATCTTTCCTCCACCATACAAAGATCTGCTAATAAAAGGCATCAGCTTGGGAACCTGAGAATGGAAAAATTGTTTTGGATTGAGTTTCTAACTTTTTTTCACTTGAGAGATGCTATAAAATTGCCAGCTGAAGAATGGATATAAGAGCAGGAAAACTGACAGACTGGCCATGCTAGCTTATTTATTAGTTTCAGATCTGTTGGGGAGGAGGAAAAAAATAGCAATGCTGCTGTGTAAATGCAAAAGATTGTGAGCCAGGTAAAGACAGAGCATTTCAATATCCAAAAAGATCTAATTTCATAAACTAATTTACTCTTCCAAGTATTCTCTGGTCACTGGCAAGAACCAGAAATGTTGCATCTCTTACATGTCTTATTAATGAAGCCAAAAGCTTTGTGTGTGGAGCACTGTGTGCTCTGAAATATTTTGAAAGCTTAGCCATGATACCCCGTGGTGCCAATTGAAACTAGGAGGAAAAGCAGGCCACTCTCCAGTTTTAAACCCTGGAAATGTTTTCCTGAAGTAATGCATGGAATAAACTACTTACAATAAATAGCTGTAATACTAAGGGAGTTTTCACTGATAGAGGAATGTGTGTAAGACACCCTGACATAAAAAATAAATCAGCTTTGGCTTCAATTATTAAGTGCTAAAAGTAACATTCTCAGATAGAAAAGGGTGGGCTTCCTGCCTTTTAATGATAAATATGTATGAAAAAGAGAAGTGTCACCATGGAAACTAAAGTCTTGCCATAGTTTTTCATACAGGCAAATGTTACAATGGAAACTTGTGTTCATTGCAAAAACAAACAGCTCAAGACTGAGTCTAAGGTAGTATTACAGCATCATCAGCTTTGTCATCTTGAGCCCTTTTGCAGTTCATTTTCTTTTATCCAAGCCTTCCTGTGTTTCCCATCTGGATCACACCATCATACTTCAACCTGCTGTCTAAGGTGAAAAGTTTAATATTTTTCCAGTCCAATAAAAGAAAAACTTTAATAAAGATGAAAGGAAGATAAGTATCAAAAAATGTTTCTCTTCACCTGTGTTTAATCATAATGACAAAAACTACTTAAATCAAATTTAAATTCTAAACAAACAACAAGAAAAGGAAATTAAATTAAGGCACTAATGCTACAGGCACAGTTTTTCATGAGTTTAAACCTGTTAATAACTTTACTGTTGTGACTAGTGCCTTTGTAATCAAGGAGATGTTTGTGTAAGTGTTCATTAGCAAGCTCAGGATTGGAATGCATGAGTACAGAAAATACATAGAAGCTTACAGATGTCATTAAATAACATAATATATGAAGAAGGATGATCAGATTTCATGAGCAAATGGCACTGTTAACATATAAAAAACGCATCCCGAAATGCTGGCAAGGATTATGACCCCCTGTTTGATATATTTGTTTGGTAAGCAGAGATGATAAAGCATGTGCAAATTTGGAACTGATGTACTGGAATGGATGCCTTTCAACATGTCCCATTCACCACAACTACATGCCAGTTTGCCAAAACACTTTACCACAGCTGGGCAACAAAATGCTGCTACCTCTCACTTTCTTGGAGGCAAGTCAAGAACCCATTGCCCACAGGCAAGTAACATTATTCTCCCAAGGAGTCCCTTTGGTTTTAATAGGATTTGTTGTGTGAATGAATAACCACTAAGGAATGTGCGTGAGAGGCACAAAATCTGGCTGCTGAGTTGCCTCTCTGCAAGCCAAGTGGGCAGCCTGGGCAAACAAGAGCCACTGCTGCACAGGGCATCATTCCCTACCCTGCCAGCCACCATGCTACAGGGTTCTCCAAGTATCTTTACGATAAGTTGGCTGACTTTCTATTATCAACTATTTTATTTCTTCTATACAGCACAGGAGTTCTTTGAATTATTATGGGCTATTATTTAAATGCATATTTAAATTCTCCTAGACAGGAGATTTTTAACCCCAATAGACTACAACTGCTCCATTAAATCTGTTTCAGCATTTCTTGTCTATTTGGCTGCTGCACATACAGAACAATCTGTGAGCAGTTATAAAATTTATTATTTTTAAAATTAGGTTGTGGGTGTATGTATATATGAATGACCAGTTAGAAAAAATATTAGTTATCTGGCATTTTCAAAATAGCCCTCAACACTTCTCTGCCTTTTAAAGACTAACGACCTGCAAAATTTAATTTTAAAGTATTTTTTTTAGGTTTCATAAGGTAAAAAAGGCATCTAATATCACACCACTCCTATATCTTTCATTTATGTGACATAACAGCAGCTGACAAAATTTGCTTCCCTTTTTTTCTTAAGATCAGCTGTATTTGAACTAAGATCCTACAGTTTCATATGCCCAACCTTAATTTTATGTGCTGGGTTGTCCCATTGCAGCTAACACGGGTTCAGAAACAGAGAAAGCCACAGAAATGCATTTACAGCAACGTTTAACTTTGGTATTAGAACTACTCTCAGCAGTTAAGTTAAGCATATATACATGTGTGTTTCCAGGACTTGGGTCTAAGCCTTTTTTACTGGACTGGACTTCTAATGGTTTCATCATAAAAATCTGAATCGAGGAGTTATAAATGAAAAATACAACATAAATGTACCCAAAGTGGCACAAATGGCATCATCATTGTAATCACACTAGAGACTTTCAGGGAGCAAAACAATATAAAATAATTCAAATCTTTCTACTGAGGAAAGAAAAAAAAGAGTTAATTGAATAAAGTACTTCAGAGGATTGTAGCCCACTTATGTTTTCATTTAAATACACATTAAGATTTTTCTAAAAAGGCCAAAGACAGTTTTTGTAACACCACATGTGGATGTCGGCAGCATATGTAAAATGGAGAGAGAACAGTTAATTCTCGTTAGGTTTAGTGCCATATTTTTCTAGGTAAGATCAGCTGTAATAGTGGTATTTCATTGTGATTTTGAACCATTAATTTGCTCAATAAAAAGTGCTGGATTTTTAATAAATGGAAACCTCAGAATACATGCATGTGCGTGGTCAAGTGCCAAGCGTGATTTAAAGAAGGCTATTGTAAGTCTACTTTTATTGTTCTTCATAGACCACCAGAATCTAATAGTGTGTGGCCTACAAAGCAATTAGGCATTTCCAAAAGATTCTCTGCTGGAATAGCATGCCCAGAAACAAAAGGAAATCTGGTCTGTAAACAGCAAATACTCAAGGCAAGAATGCCCTCTTTATAATCTTTAAAAATAGAAGAAGGTTTATCATATGAAAATGACAGTCATTATAGATGGGTTTTTTTCTGGTTTCATAACAGTGGAAATTGTTTGCTTGATCATACTATTTTGTATAGGGATGAATGCCTGCTCCTTGTGCCAGCTGATGACAGTGGGAAAATTTCATCTCCCTTCCTCATACTTCTCTCAACTCCAGCACCAGGCAAACCAAAATGAAACCAAAATGCTGCTTTCCTCCAGCTGACCTGGGTTGCTGTACAGAGGAACACATTTACACTATCACTCTTGAACTGGATGGAGTTGGCTCTCACTGTTCAGCAGTTGATGCATGGCCACAGCAAGTACTGCGGAGGTCTCAGAGGGGCTGCTCTACAGCCCAGCTGCAGCCTCACTGCACCTCCTGGGAGAACAGACCCTGCCTGAGCTAGGGACCATATTCTTCTAGTGGTACAGGCAGCAAATAAAGCCTATGTTAAAGCCTTTAACATAGACTCTGAAGGGACATCAGAAACTACCTTGCCACAGGCATTGGTGGTAGTAGCACCCTCATTCCTGTCCCCCAGCAGTACTAAAGACATAATCTTGTCTCATTGAAGTAATTTCCCTACAAAGTGTTCTCACCAACAGCAATGCAACCAGCATCCAGGCAAAACCATACACTCCTAATGTCCTGTCAGGGACTGTGTTTAGGATGACATCTGAGCACTGTACCAAGAGGAACAGCCTTATAAGAACCTGGGCAGCCCTTGCTTCCTTATTAGTCAGATAAATAAAGGAACTTGGCTGTTTCTTGTAAACAGAGCCTTGGAAATATAAACAGCAACACAAACCAACCATCCAGTCTACCCAGCTGAGAATCTATTCCAGTATTTAAAGGTTACAGCCACCTACAGACTGAAAGGACTGTTAGGGTCAGAATGCTTCTTATTAAGGTACCACAGTCTGATGAATGGAATGCAGCTGAAAAATGCATGTGGTTTTAAATTATTTGTTTATATTCCTCTGAATTTAACAGAAAGTAAAAATGTAACAAGCAGAATTATAGCTGGTATAACTCTGTACACCTTCAGTGTCTGTTCTGGTTTATATTAACTGGGGATCTGGCCCACACTATTGTATATTTTCAAGGAAAACATTCTGTTCCTGCTTGATTACTAATACCAATGTATTTTTCTGTATTTGACAACAATCTGTTTTCCCTTTCCTTTCCTTTCCTTTCCTTTCCTTTCCTTTCCTTTCCTTTCCTTTCCTTTCCTTTCCTTTCCTTTCCTTTCCTTTCCTTTCCTCTCCTCTCCTCTCCTCTCCTCTCCTCTCCTCTCCTCTCCTCTCCTCTCCTCTCCTCTCTTCTCCTCTCCTCTCCTCTCCTCTCCTCTCCTCTCTTTTCTTTGTTGAAAATTTCCAGAAACACAACATGCAACTTGTAAATAATTTTTGGCTTGGCAGCTCTCCTGAGCACTAACGGTTTACATATTGTTCTGATTAGGCAAGCTAAACATGGTACTAAATATGCAGACGTGTTTCAACTCATGATGACAGCTTGTGTATGATTTACAACACTGGCTGCTAAAGGCGATTGTTCTGGTTCAATATTCCTATTTATTTATGCCAGCATTTTGCTGTAAACAAAGCCATTTATGTATCAGATGGCTACTGAGACAGAGTTTTTTGTAAGCTCCGTCCCAACAAATGCACAGACATATATCCACCCTTTAAATAAGTATGCTGTTATTCTTTATACTTTTTTGGGTTGAAATCCAGCTGAAGAGAGATGTTCCTGTGGTAATTCAGAGGTTGTTTTTGTCTGATTCTCTTTCCTCATAAACAGAAATTTAATGTCAACCCAACAGACTGGTAATATTCCAAACATGAAAACAATGCAAATGCGATGGCTAAGGAGTCTTCATAGTACAATTTGTACAGGGAAGAAAGCCATCTCCAAATAGTTCCTTGAAGTCAGAATTAATATTGCTGTGAGAATTTTGTTTCCTTAGACTGGCAGAAGATCTCAGGTACAATGTCATTCTCTTACTACCTATGAAGTCCTATACATAAACTGAGTGATAATTGGTATGTCCTGGTGAAGAAGGGCTATAAAGTTCAAAAGCCTTCTAATCTGCTGCAAAATCTGTAACTATGTGACCAGAAGGTTTGCATAGGCAGAATAGGTAACTTCAATTCACAACGAATGACAATGAAATAAATCCTCCTTGGTAAGAAAATTTGTGATACTTTCAAAGAAAGTGACAAAAACAGACTCTCTCTCTCAAGTTCTCTGTGGGTATTGGATCCTGGACCTTTGATGGTTACAGATGAACTATTACTCTTAGTGTTCCCCTGGTAAAGGAATTACTATACATATAGAGTTTGGATGTTTTTGTGTTGGGTTTTTTTTTGGTTGGTGGGTTTTTTTGTTTTTTTTTCTATTTTCTTTTCTAGGCTGGCAATTATAAAATTTAATCCACATTTCAATAAAGAAGTCACTGATGAGTATTTGACCCGACCCTACCAACCCAGTTGCAAAACCAGCAGCATTACCAGTCCATACCACAGCAAATAGACTACAAGCTTGGATCAGAAAGGATCATGCCCTGTTAAAGAGCAGCATCTGCAAACTGGAGCCTCTGCAGTTAGTTTCTCTGCATCAAAATATAACAGTGTTTTCCCCTATCCAATATTATTCTCTTTTGAGCTTTTTAATTTGCACTCTTCTCTCTCCTCTTTAATTGTACAAGACTGAAACCTGTCTTCAGAGAACACATACTTTCCTCAGCCTCTTGGAAGGGATCTTTCCTCCTACTTTGGGTAAAATGACCTTCTGCTGCATGGTGACCTTCTTCTCAGAAGCCATCCTTGACCACTGGGTTTTCTGAAAATTGCAGTCTTCCTCAGAACTCTCCATCAAAGCCATTGTGGGGTCTAGCATGCAGGAAAACATCTTGCCAAAGAAGTCACATAGGATAATAGTTTGGCTACGGCTGCTGTTAAAGAGCATCACCAACTTTCCATGCTGACCATGTATTTTTTTGTCCCATATGAAAGTTAAAAAAGGAAAAACAAAAATCACAAAGCCCCCTGCAAATCACAAGAGTAGGCTAATTCAAAGCTGTAGCTACCACTGACACCAGGTGAGGGTTCTGCAGAACAAGGACACTTCCAGAAAGAATACAATCCTTTCTCATTTTCCTAATTTATAGTAATAGCCAAGCCAGACTCCAGTAAAAGATGAACTAAAAATATTGGGGTCATGGGTCTATTTAATGCAGCAGTTAGCAGCAATGGATTTACAGGAGAAACTAAGGGGCACACACTCTGGGTCATGAGCTGAAGAAAATGCTGCTCTTTCTGTATCACCATTAGAGATATTGTATCTAGCTCTGGCTAAGGACACAGAAGACCTTCCCCATCACTTACTGGGCTGGGGTATTTCCCCGAACAGACTAGGCAAGGACTCTCAGCCCTAGCTGTCACTTTGCAGTCCCTGTTCCAAAGCAGTACGGGGGCTGCTCTGCCCCAGGAGATGTGTAGGGGGCTCCACAGCTTATTGGGCAGACACTTGTACTTAATACATTTCTTACCCCTGGCACACGCCAGAGGCAGCATCGCCCAGTGGATATGCTGTGAATCGGGAAAACTGGGTTCTGTGTATGACCACATTGTCTCTCTGGATTCATTCCTTTTCCCTTCAGTACAAATGAATAATGAATCTGGTCTTTCTTTCCCCTTCTGTAAGCCCTAGCAGTAATGACAGCCCTCAGGCTACAGTGATCCGCATGGAGCTACTGTAAAGGATGGAGAAATTAACTGCTTTGAGTGTCTACCAGGATTTTGAAACAAAAATGGCCTCATGCAGGAGAGGATGAAGAAGGTTTCTTGTCCCCACCTTCCTCCTACATAATGGAAAGACATTTGCGAGCTCAGAGTGAGCTCAGAGGACTCTGCAGCCTTCTTAGCTTCCCAGGATTTACACTCCAGGGAAGGAGGGACTTGCCTCTCCACACTAAGTCATGATGATGCTCACTGCTTGCAGGAAAGTGATCTTGCTCTCCTACACACTACTGGTTTTACTCTCAGCACTGTCCTCTCTAACTTCAGAAACCTACTTCTTTTTCCATTTGAGCAACAGAATTTAAACACACCCATCAGAGGTTGCACAATTTCCATTCCCCTATGCAGAAAAAAACCAACCATGCCTCCTCAGGTTCCAGTGGCTTCATTAAAGTAGGCCAATAGTCTCAAAATACATACCAGCCTATCAAGCCTAGTCAGGGTGTCTGGCTCTGTATAAGCCATGTAGTAGGAGTACCACGGTCCAAATTTTGGCCTATTAAACATTTAAACAAAAAAATTATATTAAGAATTGAGAATGCATTATTTTCTACCACCTGGCACCTGAATAGGTTTATGTGATCAGGCAGATGGAGTACCAAGATGCAAAATTGGAGAAGTATCATTCTATACTCATTCAGGAAAATTGGGAGCAGTGAGTGAGATGAAAATGGACTATCAGGCCCTGTAAAATCTTTCAGAGAAAGATTTTTTGTAGCTGAACAAGTAATTTGGAATTGTAGAAGGAATACCTTTGATTTTTAAGGTGCTGAGTGTGATCTCACAGGACTGTAAATAAGCAGAAACTTCACTGAGATTTCCAGCTGCAGTAGAGTGAAAATAATGTAAGGTAAATCAGAATACAGACCTGCACTACTGTTTCATCAATCCGAGGAAGATATTGTGGGGAGAATGTATTCACTTTGTAATTCTACTTCACAGTTGGTTAGTAGGAAATAGGCTTCAGCTTGAAATCTTTCAGGACAGCCTGAATTGCCCCATAGTATTCCCTTACAGTGCCTTGCTCAATTCACAGTAATTTTTCTATGGTATCTTTTTCCACAACTTTCTGGGGTTTTTTCATCTCCTGATTCTGGCTAGGTTGTATCACCCTACTGTTACCAACTCAAACCCCTTTGGTTCCCCCCACTGTTGCACAATGCCTACCTCTCTGTTTAACAGGGGAATCTCCTCCCTTTTTCTGACTTTCTCCAGACACAGCCTGATATTGATTTGCTTTACCTCCTACATGCAACTCCCTGTGCTAAGAAGATGCTCTCCACCTGTTTTCCTCCACCATCCTTGGAAACTGAAAAATTCTTTCTATCTCATGGGCTTTTATATTGCCTTCTAGCTGGTACCAGTGAGCTTTGCTGTACTTTCTTCAAACATGATTTGCCTTGTTTATGGGGATGGTTTTCTGTTTGTGCTTCATTCACTTTTTGTCATGTCTTCTGCTTTAATTAATCAGAAGAACTTTACATAAGATAAATGATCTTGTGTTTCATCACATGCTTGCTACTTGTGTAGCAAGTATAAGGGGAGCAACATCCAATAAGAATTTAAAACAGTGAGAACATGGTAAACAATGAAGAAGTTTAATGAGAGTTCTGTTCATAATAAATTTACACAAAAAAGATGACTAATTTGGTTAATACCTTATTTTTTATTAAAAGAGTAATGCACAACACAATGGAAGTTATACACTAGAACTTTATTATCTACTCCTATGGGAAAAGAAACCTTTATATATATATATATTACAGAAATATAAATGGATGTAAAAAGGTTCACATTTGCAGTTATGGGATCTAAGTACATACCAGCTCTTAAGTATCTTCAGAAGAGTTTGAAGTATCATGCTGTCTGTCTCTCTATAGTAAGGCACTTTTTAACCATAGCATATTGTTTTATCTGGTCAAACTTTCGACCTTTGGGGAGCCAAGGTGAAAGCTCAAACTTCTTTGCTAAAATATACCCATTGTGTATTAAAATATCCAGGATGATTCATTCAGTCAACCCAACATCTACTCATCAGCAGGAGAACAAGCTAAAGGAGGCATTATATCTTTCTCTAGCACACCACTTAAAGTGAGGCATTCCAGCCTAAAACGCAGAATTGTTCCTTTGAGTAAAATCATTACCGAGGGCGGCAGCGGGAAAGCTGGAACCAGAGAGACCTCTAGTGGCGCCACAGCTCGCGTCTCATTGTCCCAGCCCCGCACCGCGCACCGCGCCCCACCGCAGCGCTCCGCACCCCGCCGCTTGCCCATGGAGTGGGAGGGAATGAGCTGAGGGACGGGAAGGGGGGGGAGGAAAAGGGCTGCGGTTGTCTGACGGGGTGCCCGGGGACGTCTTGTTCCTGCCCGGGGACTTCTGGGGTAAATGGGCACAAACCGCGTCTCAGTTTCAGGCTGTAATTTACGGCGTTTTGAAGCAGTGCGCTGGGGGACGCGGTGTCAAAAATCAAAATGATGCTCTAACTGCTAGATCACTTCTAAATAAATACGTAAATAAATCAAACATTTAAAGGTACAGCAATTTGCTTTTGTTTTACTGAGCCTGCTAGCTGAAACCTCTTACACTTACATGAATAATTTGGAACACAGGATTCAGTGATGCAATTTATGTTTTTACTACCCTCTGTTGTCACACCTGAATAATTTGATATGTTATTGTTCTCTTACTTCACTATTGGCCTTGTTTATGAGAAAGATATTGGTTTTGAATTTTTTTTTTTCGCTTTTCTGTTTTGTTGTTTTTTTGTTTGTTTTTTTAAAATATATTTCTATTTGATAACATAGTTGCCTATCAGCCCAAAAAACAACGATTTGTCTCAAGTCATATGCAGCTACAATCACTGTTGGCAGCCTCATCTCACAAAGTCATCTTTCTTCCTGTTACTGCAAGTAGTCCCATTGGTACCACAGCTGTTAGCACAGAGTTGTGTCCATGGGACAGCTCAACCATTGTCCCCAACGCAGAGTTCACACAATTTGGGTGGGAAAGTGTGTGAAACCTAGCAAAAAGAAAACTAAACAAAAAAAACCAAAAAAAACCAAAAAAAACCAACCTACAAAAAAACCCCAACTCAAAACAAAACAAAAAACAGGCCTATAGTTTAATTTTACCAAGCAGATTGAAAATAAGCAGGGGCAGAGAGAGGGGAGACATGCAGTGTCTATTAAGTGCAGGTTATCAAAAAAGAAACTGTCTCTGGATTATGTACAGTTTCACTTGACTGAAGCTTCATGGAAGATTAGGCTTCTTTTGTTCTCTGTGCTGTTTCACATAGATCAGTTGATGATGTGCAGAATAATTTTAACCACATATTAAACAGTGGTTAATCTAAGATAAGGAGATGAGCAAATATGAATAGTGAATAGTGTTTTTAGTGTTAATGCTAATTAGAGTTGGAGTGAGCAGTTCATCAGAAATCTAAACTCTTTTGTGCAGGATTCTCAAAAATATATGGATAAATAGGAGGCCTGTTTACTATCGCAATGTTTACCAGCCAGTCTCGTGTGTGGTACACATGATTTACAAAGGAATCAATCACTCCTCTCTGATTTATGGAGAATAATAGCACGGAGGTGGCTGGCTTCTGGAACTGCTGCAGACATGGAAAATAAAATAGGCAGAAAGTGTTAAAATCCAGGACACCGTGTCAAAGAGTTGCAAATATTAAGCTAGTTGGGTAGCATTTTTAACAGGAGAGGTAGGTGGAGTTGTGGGGTTCTGCAACGTATAAAAATAACACATTATATTCTCCTTAAATTATGGCATTTCCAAAATATTACACTTCAGAATTTTGCTGGCCCCATAGGAGGCCTTTTCTGTGCCTTTTCTCTTGTAAAGATTTAATTGATCTCTTTTGCGGCTAGGAGAGATCTAATGTTTTGCAGATCTATTTTTATTTTCAGTTTTTGCTTTAATTCCCTTCATATGCCTTTAATTTCTTCATTTAAATTAATTAAGCTCTACTCAGATACATGAAGATGAAATTTCTCGACCTCATTCACCACGCAGGTTATTCACAGTTCTTTCAGGAATCTTACCAACAGTTCTCAGCAATTTGCAGAGGAAACCTGTTTGTTACTTGTGTGCAAGTATTTCAGAAAGCCCATGAATAGGACAACCAGCACTTCAGAATTTGTAGTGAGAGCATTTATCTTTTTCAATAGAGTCTAATAGCATAAAATTTGTTCACGTAGCTTTGTTTTCTGGTGACAATAGGACATCACTGAGGAGAGGAATAAGTAGATAGTAGTTTAAGTGAGAAATGGCATCATTAAAAAGGAAGAAAAAGCTTGATTCTTTCTTTCTGTCTTTTTCTTTTTACTTTTTTTTTCACTTCTTGTTTTCTTTTTTCTTTTTTTTTTTTTTTTTTTTTTAAGTCAAAAGGCAAGTTAACATGACAGTTTATATGCTGTATTATCTCCTTCCAGCCACCTGCTTTTGTGCTCTGATCACATTTACTCTTACATGGTGCATCTTCATTTTTCCTTCCTATTCTTTCAGACATTTATTGCATTAAAACAAGCCTTATCAACCAGTTATTTGAATATATTGCTGGTGGCAGAACTGTGCAATCTACTTCAGTGAATAACTTCATCATCTTCACCTCATCATCCCTGATCAAATAGGTATCTGGGCTACTTTTCCCCTGTAGGTGAACTCCTCTCTAAATGTTATTTATTTTTGTATAATATATATATAGTATACATATAATATAATACAATACAATACAATACAATACAATACAATACAATATATATTATACTTACTGGAAGTTGTCTGTTGCAGAAATGAATTTGGCATTGACATCTTTGTACATAAATATGTGCTGATCTGTGATAAATATGTGCTGACTAGTCTGATGGTAGTGGAATAGCAGGAATTATTACTGTTAGTTAAACTAACCTTTCAAGTATGAAAAGATTACTGCTAGCCCTGTAAAAGGGTAAAAAAAATAAAATTGAAGAAGTGTGCTGTATGGGAATGAGTAGGAAGAAAACTGTTAAACAAATGTAATTTACCAATCATTGCTATAATGAGAGATACAAATTTTCTTACTGAAATTGAAATATTGGTTTAGAACAAGCTAACAGAGTAAAGCCATTTCATATGTGGCTATTCAATACTCCTTCTCCTTCTTCTTCACCTCCAAATATATCTGGCAAGTTGAGAGATTGTTTTCTACAGTGAAGAGGTCCTAAACCAAAGGACACTCTCTCTGTGATATTTTTTCTCCCTTTTTATTTTTCATTTCCTGATTATACAAACATATAGGATTTTGTAAACTTAAAATATCAGGAAAGCATTTTCCTTATTTTTTGACTACCTTTCTTAAATATCTGGAGAGGCAAAAACACTTGGTTCCTGTTTCTCTCACAGAGTAAGAATAGCTTCTCGAGTATAATATTTGTTGGGAATTAAGTTAACCCCATACATCATCATTATTTGAATTATCAAGGAAAACACCTAGTAAACATTTTTATCCCATTCATCACTATTATAAAACACTAGACACAAATACTCCGGTGTAAATGTGAAAGAATATCTTGCAATCATCAAATTTGTGTTGGTGTTACTGAGCACCTAAATTTCTCTTTAAACATCTGGGCAACATTCTGTCAATGTTCACAAACCTCTCATCTCTCTCTCAGGTCTGTCCGTGCTTCACACACCTGCACCATAGCAGTGAGCCATTTGTTTGCAAGGTATCCATAGCTGCTCTGTTTCTAAGGATATTGCTTTTCACCTTCATTACTGCATCTTTAGGGCTTGACTCAAGCAAATATGTTTTTCCTTGCCCTGGAGTCCACCATCAGAGGGTCCTTCTGTGAAACCTGGGGGATGACAACTGACACTGAGTTGTGGTGTACACCACACGTTGCTGTAGCTGATTTGCAAATATGGTTATGCCTACATATGGAGTTTCTTTTCATGGACATCCACATAACTACCAAAGTTCTGGTGGTCCTCAGTCATTCAGAGCATCAGATGCTGTCAAAGCCCATGCCCCCTTCCACTTAACCCACAAGTGCCAATTTGGCACCTGTTTTTAGTGCACATCAAAGCTGCACCAGGTGCACTTGGAAAAGAACACTGTACACAGTAATCCAAAGAGCAGTGCTCTGGGATTGTTGTGGGGTATCTGAAATCCACACAGCAGTTGATCTGAAAGAGGAGCTGATCTAGGGTCTTTTCAAAGGAGCTAGACTTCTCTTGCCACTAGGTTATCTAGTGTTGAGGGTTTTTAAATATCTCCTGCTTGAAACAGTTTCATGTCCTATTAAATAAAAAAGCCTAAAACAAACAAACAAACAAACAAAAAACTTCCCCCACCCCAAAACCTTGAAGTCAACTGGGAAAAGATTGATGTGTTATTTAAAGTGCTCATCAGTGACATGGATGGAAAAAACTGCTAAGCCTGACATTAAACAAGGCAAAAACCAAGTATTTAAAGCCAGATTTCTTACCCTTGGGTGACTGCCTGAGCCACTCTTGTGAGGAAGTCTTGGTGGTTAAATTATGTTCTGAATTTGTATCTAAACGATAGTGCCAAGATAAAAATAATGGCTGTGAGAAGAACAAAATGAAGTACATACCTTGGGCATAGACAAAAACGTAGAAGTTTCCTTTTTTTCCATTGGTTTCTTCTGGTGTTTGTCAGTTGGTTCCTGGTTCCATACTCTGAGGTGCTTAATCCCCCCTTGTCTTGTTTTGGTGCATTTGAGCTAGAGGCTTTTCCACCCTGCTGCATGGCCCTGTGGTGAGTGCTGAGCCCAGAGGAGCCCCAGGGAATGGAGAGACTGAGCAGCCCAGAGTGAGGGAATCTGGGGCTGTGGAGAGAAATTGGCTTCAGTTGATAGCTGTGGTTTGCAATAAATGATGTGGGGAGGCAAGCTGAAAGGTCTGAGGAAGAGAGGAGAAAGGACATTCAGTGAGAATGAACAAATAGTGACAGCTGCTAAAGACCCCCCAGTTTGGGAAAACATCCCATCAAAGGATAAACTGTGACAAACCTATTACTGAACAGGGGTGCAGTGAGCACCATGGCTTTCATCCTTTACTGTCTTGACTTGTCACAACAAATGGCATCACACAGCTAGTGTCTGAGCTCTAGAATCCAAAAATAGATGTTTTTTGAGAAATTAAACAAAGCAGAGCTAAGAAGAAAATAAGATCATGGCTCACAAACATTAAACCAAAGACAGGAGAGCTATTTTTCTCTAAATTGTTTTCTTTATTAACGACTTTTCTTAATATCTATATGAACAGTTTTTGTTCAAAAACTAAGGAATGAATGAATAATAACTTTCAGTAATTCAATCTGGGGGCAAGAACATCATTATTTCTTGGCAGACAATCATTGCTGTGAAAGAAATGCAATACAGGTGAGGTAAAATGTGTGTGAACAGACAATTGGCTGAAATATGTTTTGATAAGCCATATAAAACTCAGGAATTACAAATACCTCTACAGAAACCAGGACTGTGAAATAATTTCCCAATGAACAAAAGCTAGGAACACATTTGTGACCAATTAAGCTATGTGATTGGTTCTAATATATATTATCATTTTCCCAGGTAGCTTTAAAGTATGAAAAGATGAACAAAATGACCGTTTCATAATAACATAGTTCCTTAGCATGACGGATAACATTTATTATTTATTTCATCAAATACTTCATTAACTCAGTGAATGCTTCCAAGTTCCAAAAATGACATTTCCCAGGGTTAAAGTCTTTCAGACAAAGGAACTGAGAACAAAAGTGAGAGCAAGTACCTTGAAAGTAGGAGAGAAAATCAAAGAAGAGAGGGGTGGTGAATACAAGCCTTAATTCAGGATGCTCTCCCACAGCAGGTCCCATCAGCTCTAGGAGCTGTTGCCTTCACCCTAATGCTTTACCTGCCAGGCAGTCCCTGCAGGGGTTTCTGAGTGTGAGCAGGTATATTTAAAATTCATAATTTTTTTCAAAATTAAAGAGCATGCCCTGGAGCAGTAGAAAATGCAGCTATTTGTAAATACAAATTATAGTGTAAATTTGCAGTGAAACTTAGAAACATTGATCATGTGTGTTTTCACAATCTTGAAGATTATATTTTCCCCAAGTGCTGAAGAAGTATTTCTTATTTTAACAAAATATATTTCCTGTAGCAGTTTTTAAGTTTAAATACATTTTATAATCTATTTGAATTGTGGTAAGTGCTAAGTCTAGTTTGACCCCATAAAAATTTGGTTTGGGTTCATAAACAGTCCTGTTCACAAAGAGGATGTTACAGACAAATAAAATGCTGTATTTGAAGCATGAGCAATTCAAAATCTGCCTTCTAAATTGAGCCACAAAAACAAAGTTCTTCTCTGAGACCATTAGAGGGAAAATGACCACTTACCATATTGCAATTATTAGTATTTCTTATTTTCCAGACATTACTGAACGTATTTAAGATCCTCGTGAGCTGTTTTGGCAGATACTTATTGATGCATTTTAAGTCTTTTGTTAGCTATAGTCTTTAGTCATTTTAGTACATTGAGAACTAATCTCCAAGTCTGTCAGTCCCGTTTTGCATTACAAATCATTTGTAGTTTTATAACTGTCATTTCCAAGGACATCTGGAAAAGATGGATTTATGAAAGGTTATCATGCATTCTAAGGAGGCCGGGAATTAGCATGACTTTGTAAAGGTTCTTGTAAATTGAGCAGCAGCCATCACTGGCAATAAGCTGTTTTCTGCTCTAGTCAAGTATCTTTATTTAAATATTAAGGAAGAGGTGTGACCTTTGGCCTCAAAGATCACTATGATACAGCAGTAGCACAATCTATTAGCTGTCAATGAAGTATTATGGCCCTGGCTCTCTCAAGACACCTATTTGTGGACAGTGTTATAATAACCCTTCCATTAGGCATCCCCAAGGCAAATAACCTTGGCTTTAACAGAGTCAGTTTAAAATTCCTTGGAGTAACATTAGGAGAATATCTGGTTTGTGTCAGTTTAGGATCAACTACCAGCATTAGTCCCGTTCTGTAAATTGTAAGTAGCTGTGGATTTTTTAGAATTATTTTATACATGCCCACAGGTAAATATTAAATACAAAGGACGTGAAAACTCAAATTGCTTTCTACTTTTTACTTGGAATATGGGAAGATTAATGGGCATCTAACAGGTTTAAGCATTTTAGAACATGATTCATATTCTACTGTATATATTTTATTTCTTTGTTGATGGAAATTACACAATGCTATGAGAATTAAACTGCACCAAAAAAAAAAAATGGTCAGAAACAAAATAAAACAGTAAATATAGTAGTCTAGATAACATTTTTATGGGTTGGTATGTTTTCATGCATAAATAATTAAGCATAACTACAATAAGATAATAATTTTAGGAAGCTATATAAAAAAAACCAGAAATATTCATATACTGTGTCTTGTTTGTTTGTGTCCATTACATTTCCTGCTTTTCAGGTAAGAGTATGTTTCACATGCAAAGTTCAGTCTAAGGTCAAGTAATTTTAAACTTGTGAGGTGTTCAGAATGAGTTTTATCTTCAGGTGTCTCCTATTATTTAAACAAAATTGATCCGATTATGCTCCCCTCACATCAACTGCATTGCTTTGAAAACTGCAAGAGTTTCCTGACATGTATAAAGCCAAATAAGGTTGTTTATTGCACTTTCTGCAAGAGAACAGCTATAAAGACACCTTTCTTCACATGTAACAATCAAGATCAGACTCAGTTTAATATTTTGAGAAAACAGAGGTATTTACAAGTACTAGAAATAACCTACTAAAAATACTATTGATATTTTGAATTTTTTTGCCAGTATACTGGTTATAGTCTTTCCTCTGAGTCCAGCTTTAGTGTCTACTACAAATTATTTTTGTTCCTGAAACACAGCAAGCAATTGAATGTGCTTGCTCTTGTGAAATCAGAAGTTTGGCTCATTCTGCAGGTACAGCTTCTATGCAACTTTATTTTCTGTTGATTCTTAGCAGCAGCACATCATTTCTTAGGCAAGAATAAAAGCATTTGTGTGATGGGAAACTACACACGCTGTCCCACAGCGAGGTTCAGTGCCTCCACACTGCCTCCCTGTCCCCAGAAGGGCTTTGATGGAGCCAAGGCAGTGATGGATCCCCTCCAGCCACTGCCCCCAGGACTCTTCTACTCAAGGAAGGTTTACACATTGCAGAGGAAGAAAGCACCTGAATTAAAATAACTCAGTGCTAAATTGGCCAGTTGTCTCTGCTTAGTTTTGAAGAGTTCTTTTCCCACCCCCTCACCACCTGCAGTTCTTGACCTCCTTCGAGGGTTTTATGGGAAGACGAACAAAGGGGAGGGAAAAAAAAAAGTCGTGGAGGCAATAGTCCACTATACTGTGATCCACCTCCTAATGGGTGCGTTGGGATTTATCCCCTTGCCTAATGAAGGCAGAAGAGGCAACTTCTACCTGGGTTGGCACTGGAAATATTCAAAACTACTGGTGCAGATTCACACTACAGCCAAGAGTGTTTGGCTCCTGTACAAATGCCATCATTAGCCTGGGCAACATGGGCTTCAGGATCAATCTGCTGTCCCTCAGCAGGTCCTGGCATATCAGCCAGTCCCTGGCAAGGAAAAGAAGCTCCTGAGTCAGATTGGTCAATGTCAGAATTTTACAGCAGCTATTTTTGCCCTGACTTTCTCAGAGTTAGAAATTGTAGGCCCAAAAACTGCAGACATTGAAAGATGGCCTCACCTTTCTTGTGACCCTGACAAGCTTATTTCAAACCAGTGTGAGGAATCTCCACATAGTTTCAAAGCAAACAATTAAGCTGAGTATTACAGTAGTTGTTTTCAAGTGTTTGGTTCTCATATATTGCACACAGTGTTGGCAATATTCGCTCTCAATAAAGGGCACTTGACTTTTGGTTCATTCTCCCTTTAGCACTTCTCTCAAAGTGATATTGGATACAAAGCCATTTTCTTTCATAGGGCAATACATGGCAAAATCTAGGATGTAATTTAAGGGGCTCTATTGATATCATAAATTACAAGAAGTCTGCTGAAGCAGTTTATGAATGGCAGTAAAAACCTAAAACTGAATTACATCATTAGAATCATGCACCACATACATGTATTATTATTTATAATACAGACCTAAGTATCTCTATATTTTATAGGCAATGAACATACCCTAGGACCTTGTGCTAAAGAGGAAAAGGACTTCCAGAGCCTCTTGCAGGCATTTGTGCTCCAATAACAGAATAGAAAAGTGATGTTTATAAAGTTATTTCATAAAGGAGGAAAGAATCCCAAGTCTCTAAGCCTGGGAAAGCACAATATCACTTCAATGTTCCATACAAGATCAGTTCCTTGTGCTGCTCTTTGAGTAACATCTTTGCTTCACACACCAGAAGTGAGTTTGGGGGATGCTGAGGACCTGTCATTTCAGTACACAAAATTTGGATCCATATTTCAGAGTGTACACAAATCTGATTTGGGCAATAGATGCCAAATAGATCACTGTCTCTATGCTTTTAAATTCTCTAGGTCCAGCCACAATTTGAATATACAGTTATGCAAAGACAGAAAAAATAAGAAAACTTCAGTCTCCCAGAAACAGTCTGTGAGCTGTCCCAAATCACTTGCTCTCAGTTTCTGTATTAATGTAGTTCCCAAACAAGATAGTGTGCAGTCTGTATTGAGACTCCAGACATCTCCAGAAAATGAAGTTTGAAGGGAAAAGACCAAGTAGGCACATTTTGGTAAATCTTTTCATGTGAAATGTACTTACTTCTCTGCCTTGCTGCACTGGCAAAATAGGCCATGATGCTGATGGTAGTAGAGATAAGCATATTTTTATTGGCCTCTTTAAAAAAAAAAAAAAAAATGGTAAGCTCAAGCATAAAACTCCTGTTTGAAAGAAAATCCCCAGTAAAACCAAAAGGTCCTTGATGTAAAGTTTGCTCCCACCATCAAGGTTATCAAGAGCAAACCACGTGCAACTCCTCGTAACACAGAAAGTTCCTGGAGCCATCAAGTTTAGGATTTCAGGGGCCTAAAGGAACAAAATCTCTCTTTATTATTGGATTTCAATACACTGAGCACCAAAACTAAGTTAGTTCCTCTGACATTATGAGTCTTACAGCACGAATAAGTTTATTTTATCCTCATGCTTGCTCACCATTTCTGGTCATTTAAATAATCACATAATTACTTGTCACCCATAGTGCATTGGTATTGTTCCACAGGTACCAGCCTCTTAAACCAGTGAGTGCCAGGTTCAGTTGAAGCTGCAGCTGCTCTCTGACAAGCAGGAGGAGCTGATGCTCCTTGCATTTGCACCAGCCTCTGGAGGAGAAAGAGCATCAAGAAAGGGAGGGAAGAATATTTGTGTTTTACCCTCTAAAATTTGGCACTGTTCAGCACAGAAAAAAGGAGCAAATTATGTGAGAGAAATGGGTGATGAGAGCCAGCTATAAATTACTCCATTGGAAGAGGCAAATACCTTGAAATAATATCCTTTCTTTTCCAGTGGGAGAGGACAGTCTCTGCCAGAGCCCAGGCCAGTATTCCCCTGCCTGCTTTTCAGGATGACATTTACTTTTGAGCAGAGATCTTCCTTCAGGTATAACAGATTAATCTTGTGACCTTTTGGGATCAAGAAGGTACCTTCTTTTGTTTTCCATGATCCTTAACCTCCGTTGTCTCAGGCTTTTCTTTCTCTTGCCCAAAGGATGCTCTACCCCCTGTGAAAAAACAAGTCAAATTTAAGTTGACCATGCTTACTTTACATTGAAGTAAACCTAAATTGCTTTGTGTCAGTTTGTTTTTATAACAAGCTGGCTGTGTATATTAGCTGTCCTGCTGTAGAAACTGTTTTCCAGTGGAAATGATGGAATGGTATTTCTCGATGACTTTGGGTATGCACTTAACTTTCCTAATGATTCTTTAGCAATGTCGGATTTTATTACTGATGAAATTCCTCCCCCATAATGATGACAGAAGATGCCCATGCAACAGATCAACTAATTGATCAAAAGATGTTATATTAAGAATTTTTAATGATAATGTCTTACACTTTAAAAAGAAACGTTTTCCTTAACTCATCCTGCTCCTGGGAGCGTATGTAAAAATACTTCCAAATGCTTCATATTAAACTTAAATAATTTATAATCATTTGGTACTGAGGGCAAGTCCATTACAAGTAAATACAATGTACAAACATGTTCATGTAAAATGCTTTAAAAAGCAACCCAGAACTCCCGTTAACCACTGTTCACAAAATGAATGTTCTCACAGGGTTTGTAGTAGGGAGAGCTCTCAGCCAGTGCTGGGCTTTGCCTTCCCTTCCATTCAAAGCCCTTCCAGCTCAGTGGGAGGAAGCCTGGGAGGTCTGCAGAGATGCTCAAGAGTATTGTCACATCCTGGCTTGCAGGATTTGGGCAACCAGACCCTGCAACCTCAGATTTGTACTCATAAGTTAGGTGAACATGTTAGGTGTTAGCAGGGTTGTGAGGTGACCCTGCTCTGGGATGGAGGCAGCATGATTAGGAGACCCATGACAGCTCTGAAGATGAAATCCAGATGGAAAGTGAGGCTGGGAGAGGTGCCTCTCCCTGGAGAGGTGGGAGGATGGGGGTCAGCACAAGTGGTTTTGTTCATTTGGCTCTGCTGGTGGTGGGGCTCTTTGCAGAAAGCAGCAATTGCCATCACTGCCATCTGCACTGTGCAGACAGAGGGTCCTGGGACATCCCCAGGGAACATCAGGAGGTGACTCAGGGCATGTAAATGTGACATGCTTCAAGTCCAAAAACCTAGAAGAGAAAGCAAATTTCTAATCCAAGGACTAAGTGCTTAAAATACAAAAACCCTTTGGAGGAGCCATTACTTTTTGGATTGGTTCCTCTTTTGCAAACACAGCAGCCATCTAAGGAATGTTTATGTTTAGAATCCAGAAAATTAACAAATATATCACTTGAATCAAGGCACTCTAGAAAAAAAAAGCACTGTTTATTGCCTCCTTTCACCCAGAGGGAAGTTTCCAACATCAGTGTATCTACTACTCAATCTCTCATGCAGCTTTCTGGATATTCTAGTACCAAAAAAATATACATTTTTTTTAGTAAGTGAAAATTAACATCTAAAATCCCACCTAGAAATCAAAGAGAAAAAGTCCAGGGCCTAACTGTTGATGCAAGGACTGCTAGGGTTTTCAAGGAAGTAATATTATGAGGATAACTGGCTATCCAAAACATTTGCAATCTACCCTGCTATATGCTGATATTCTGCTGTAAAACAGGACAGTAAGAATAAGAGTAATTAAATTCCCAGAAAACTACATGGCATTTTGGGATGCCAAAACACTGAAGTGCATGAATTAAATTAATGTATTAGCCACAATCTTAGCACCAAGTAAACATGCTTTGGTACAGGGATCTTCTTTGGGGGAAAAATAGTTTGGAAAGTAACTGAGAGGATATATCTCAATAAGATTTGAAAAAAAGTACTCATTATTTCTCATTATTTGGGGCATTTCCCCCTCTAAGACAGTGTTGTCTCTCAAACTCATAAGCATATGAATCTCTTTGACTATACTATTGTTCAATCTGCCTGTTCATAACTCAGCCTCTTATTCCATTATAATGCTTGAATGATTCACATGCAGTGTTTCCAATCCACTTTTCCTATCTTGTGAAACTTTTTAACGAAATGTTAGCATTTGCAGGCACCAGATGTTTTGACATAAGGAGAAGCAATATGTAAATTTTAATCCATGCTAGGAACAATAGCCTGGAGGCACCTTTTTCTTATTACATGAATCATATACTTAACCACAATGTGGTGGATTATATCAAAATCATCACCACCCTGAATATAGAAAACTTGTCTTGTGGTTGCCAATTAATGAAACTGATATATATTTAACTTGATGAGTACCAGTGATTTAACCAATAAGCCTTAGCATACTTCACTGCTGCAGCCTCCTTTATAATTAGACTTTTGGTCTGATTATTATCACAACTTCATAGGTTTTTCCCTAATCTCCCATTGGTTGTCAGTAGAAATGATGGTGACACTAAATCTGTTTGTCTGTCAATTGCAAATATCACTATTTTAATCAAACAGTGTATCACAGTGCTTTTCTAATCTCTGAAATAACATTTGATTTTATTTTCTGATACTGTTTATTTAATCGTCAAGTGTCTGAGCCCGCAACAGGCGGAGCATTGCCTTTCTTCAAAGTGAACTGAGGGCTCTCAGTCCCTCACAAAGGAGCCAAGTACCTTTTATGAACAAATCCTAAGTGCATAATAAATATGTAAAAAAGCAAAGCTTCTTTTCATGGCTAATCACTGAACTTTAAATAATATTTATAATAATATTCTGGTTTAATACTGAGGGGGGGGTTTCTTACTTATTTGATGAAATAAAGAGCCCAGAGTACATCTTTATTACAAATAGAATGTTTATCTGATGCACACAAACAATGAACACTATTTTACATAAAACAATGAACTATTACAAAACTGTAGCTGAAATATATACCACTACCCAAGAAGTTTTGAGTAATTTCATGCACAGAAAGCACCAAATATCTTTTAAAGAAAACAGCACTTTTGGTATGAGAAATTAAAAATGCAATCTGAATCTTACTTAAGTCATTAAGTAAGAGTATCTTCTAGTTTCAAATGCTATCTAATTATCAGCTTTAAAAAAATATTTTACATCTTAAAATACAATGGTCTATTTATTGTAGATTGTCTGGGGAACATCTAGTACATTAAAAGGTTTTTGTAGATCTTCTTAGTGATTTAACTGATAGCATCATGCCTGCTAGCAATTTTGCAACATTCTGAAAACACTTTCCATAAATCAAAGCCTTAGCAGCAGGAATAAGCAGATGGCAGGAGACCATATTAAAGAATGTATCAATTATTTTTATTAATGGAAGGCTGCTGGATCATGATGTATCGTAATGGACTAAATGTTCAGCAGTTGTGAAGTGTTTTGTCTGCCAGGTATCGCAGGTGTTCTTAGTGGATGTTATTACACTGTTTTGTGATGGCATTCTTTGGGGGACCAAATAGTAAAGTTTCACAAGGGATATATAAAGAGATGTTTTAATTTTAGTCCTTTAGTTGTATTCGTGTAATAAACAAAAATAATAGCATGTATAAAATGTAATTTAAAATCATTGCATGTACAGTGTTTAACAAAGTATATTCTGTCTGCATACATTGACTTAGAAAACAAGATACGATGTAGCTAACAATGAAAAATAGCAATTATTAAAAAAATATTCTACAGTTTCATAATAGTAATGTAAATGTCTTTCCTTATCTAAGAGACTTAACATAATTTTAAATTACAATAATTTTACATCCCCCATTCATATATACAGCCCTATTAAAGTCAAAAGGTATTATAGTAGCAATGTTCTTATTAAGATTAAATGACTGAATTATATTTAGTTATTTTACTCTATAAAGAAACTGTGTTCCTGTTTGTTAAAACTGCACTTACTGTAGCTTTTTCACACTATTCACTCTATGCACAGCAACATAATTTAGGTTTCTGTTCTTAAGTAAAGTATCTGTATCCATTTCATGAATTAAACAAGCTGTTAATATTTCAACTCCCCTCCCTTTTGTGTAATTATCATTGCCATTTTGTGTACTCTGTAGGAAAATGTCCACCAGCTTTCAACTGCTGCTGCTGAAAACAAGCAAGAACTCTTCATTTAATATATCTTGAGAAAAATAGCCAGCTCCCCTCATCCCTTGCCCCACTTGAGGTCACACTCTGTAAGTCTCTAAATTCTTTTCTAGATCCAGAGCCACAGACATTATGCACTTCTTTCATGAGACTTCATTAAACAGATCTCAGTAGGAAACAGCTAAAACATGTCTTTCCCTTGCACCTCCCTAGTCCAAAAAAACTCACGTGGACAGCAAGGAAATTCTGCCTGAGGAAGGACATCAGGGTTTGTCCCTGTAGTCATGAAATCCCTTTCCTCTGCACAAGCCAATAGGACCATGCTCTGCTCAGCTCTAACAGCACCCTTGCTTTCACAGCAGCCTCCCCAAACTTGGGGTGGCAGAGGGTGTGCTTACAACAGAAACTGAGGGATATGGCTACCAGCACATGCATCTCCTAATGCCTTCAGTACCATCCAATCCATCCCTAGAATGTCCTGGGTTACAGTTTCTAGCATCCTGTCCCACCACTTTATTTCACAGGTGATGCTGCAATACATGTTACAGTTATTAGCTAAATTAGTAATTATGATGACATGCTATTAGAAAAAAACATAATGGTTATAAAAAAACTTTGCCATCATTCACACCTACAGGTATGGATACACTTAGTGTTTTGGGTAATGAGGATTTTGTGTGAATGAAGAAAGCCTTATGAATATATTTAATGGTAGATACAATATGGTATGTTGCAAAAGCTTCTGTTGAGCTTCCCATGCAGGAAGGGAAAAAAGTAATCTGGTGCTCCAGCAATTGTCAGAAGAATGAAAATCAACTTTAAAAAACCTAATGGATGCACTGTATTGTTGGGGTTTTTTTTAGAACAGTACTTATAAAAGTGATGAAATTCAGGATGTTATTTAAAGTCAATATAGTTCAGAAATATGGTCTAACTTCCATGTAAAAGTTCAATGGGAAAATCATGTAATCCATTCATATTTTATTTCTTTTTCTCCATTATGAGCAATCCACACTGGTGTATTTTAATGTAATGTAGTTGAAACTGCAGTAAAAGAACAAATGGCATTTGATATCAACCCAATATTCCCTCCTTTCATCAGATGAAATGGACAAAAAGTATCCCACACCAGACACAATGTGGGCATAAATGTTATTTTTAATTCATCATGGTTTATATTCAAATGTCAACATTATCTAGACTTTGGCAAATCTATGACACAGTAGTTCTTCTTTCAATGATCTTAATCTATAGAAGCAATCCATTTAAAACACTAATCAGTTCTATGTTCAGTTGCCTTTGGTTAATCCTCACTTGTCTTTCCATTCCTTTCTTCCATGTTAAGCAAAAAACCAAAAAGTGACCAGTGACAGTGCAGTGGAAGCATATGTTACCTTTTTCTGAGGGGCTGGTCTGTCTGGAACCCCACAAGAACACAACAGGAAGATAAGGTTTGCTCTGTTCAGCTTACAGCTGTTTTGTGCTCCTTACATTCAAGTAGTTTGCACAGGCTCACAGAAACCATTTAGTTTCCTAAAAACATAAATATTCTTATGAAATTCCATACTCCATCACCTTTCATAGCCATCCAGATTCCAATTAAGAAATTATCACGACACTGCCTGGGCTGGTCAGGAGTGGTCTACAGCCCTGAAGGAGCACAACCCTCACAAGGACTGTAAGCTGGACCCTGGTACCAATAATGGAGGAGGCAACAGGAAGAAGCAATTGCTCTGTTCTTGGATAATATGTTTAAATACATGTCAAAGGCAAACAATCTGGTTTAATCTCTTCTTACTATTTCCACCTGTGACACTTCTGAGACATGAGGCAGGCACAGTGACAAAAAAATTAGGACACACTTTTGAAATATATTTTGAATCATTAGGGAACTCTCTAATGTGATGCTTTGGCTCTGGTTGAGGAAGGGTTATGAAGAACCTGTGCCAACTTATTTTCCCATGTATTAATATTACAATTACAATGATTGCACTTAATGTCCTCCAGGAACATGCATCACTCTCCAGAATTTCACTCAGTATAGAAATGGTATGTCTTCTACCTGCCCTCTAACTGCCAAGCTTTTACTGAGTCATCAAAACACGTTCTAAACCCCCCTTCCTAGAAGGATGGTGATGAGAAGCAGCACATCACATCAAGACTTCTGAATATACCCTTCCTTTTCAGCTTTTCTGTAGTGAATCCAATGCCAAATTTGTAATTAAATTCTTTTTTGTTTAAGTGCATGCAATGGCAATCGTGTCATTTTCCTCTTGTTTCCAAGTGGATCAAAGGCACACGTACGGATAAAGTCAAATCCCTTTGGAAAAACCTTGCTGTGCTGCCAAAGGACACTGGAAGCATTGTTGAGAACCACAGTACCATAGCTCTGAGTTCTGATCTCTTATACACAAAAGAGGACACTGTTTTAATATCCCTGGATTAAGAAGCTGAAATAGCACTGTTATCAATATTGCTTGTTTTAAACTGTGCTAATTGTAACGCAGAGTATCTTTGTTGAGTGCATCCATAAAATCTTTCTGCTGAAATGTCATATCTTATTGTCTGAGTTCGTTTGAGTCTCTGTCTTTGTGTTAGTTTCCATTTTTCTTCTGTGTCATTAAAATATACATTAAAAGTCTGTTCTTCTACAAAATAAATTTTTTTTTAAAATGGAATTCCATGAAAAGCTTAATGTATTTTCTCCTTTTAAAGAGAAATTTATGCAGTTTAAACTTCATGCTCACTTCACTTGTGAGGAAGCATTAATATCTGTTTTTTCATATTTTAAAACCTGTAACATGCTTAGAGTTCCCAGCTTAAATAGTTCCCTGTTGCTTCACGTTTTGCAGAAATTTTAGTTATATAAAAAAGAGAAATTAAAAAATTACTAAAACTCATGTTTATATCAGAGAAAAGTGTATGCAGGTTGTGGAGAGAGTTTGAATAAAGTTCTGTAACACGGCTATTCCCTTTGTGGTAAGCCTTTTCATAGTACTGTAAAAAGTCATGGGATGATAGTAAAAAAGTTCCCAGTGAAGGAAGGTTTGTGCAAATGTCAGCTGCAAGCAGAGGATGTGGATTTGGGGCAAAGTGATATGAGTTCATGTCCATTTCATTTTCCTGTGAAGTAGGGGCTGATTTAAACCCTTGTCATGTAGTAACTTGTCTTCACAGCGACTCTCCTTATTTGTATTTAAATAAGCACGAACACCATGCTTACATTCAACTCAGTCTTTTAGCCAGTGGCTTAGAGAAGTTTGAGGCCCTTTCTGGTTTTATAAATCATCTCCATCATCTGTGCTAAAGCTGCTTCTCCTGCTGCTCTCCTTTGATGCAGCTGGGGACGTGGAGGACAAGAGTGGGTCTGTTCCAAACGGTGACACTGTGTCATCCAGTAGAATTTCCTCTAGTCGTTGCTCTTCTTTTAAAGCTGCGCTGAAGGACAAATCTGTGAAGTGTGAAAGTGGATCAGAAAAGGCTGTAGATCCATCACAAACATCAGAATTTGGTCTGTGTGCCAGAGGCATTTGTTGGGAGTAGTCTACAGAGTTCTCCTCTGGATAAGGCTGTTGCTTGATGACCTGTGCAGCTAAATCGACTGCACTGAGTGAAGACATGACTGGAAGGCCATGTGCACGTGCCTGGATCTCTAGTTCCTAATAATTCAAACAAAAACAATTAGATAATTATTTTAAAAGACAAAACAGTGTCTTCAGAACTACTGAAATAGGATACAGATCCTTTTTGCAAATTAATTATAACTTTTGTCAAGTTGTGAGGCTATGTTTTGAAACATGAAACTATTTGGACCATGGGAATTTGCCACTAGAGTATGTTCCTCTTTATTTAACCTCCTGTCTCAAGTCAACTGTGCTACAAGAACATAAGAGGTAGGACAGCATCTCTAAAACAGTTGCGTGCTGAACCCAGTAAAGGTGTCAGAAAAATATTATTGATTTTATGTCTTTCTGTCTCTCTCTTCTCTTCATAGGTGTCTATATTCAGATCTTCAATTCAAGCCATGCAGGGTCATATTCTGCTGCTGTATGTCACAAGCAGAAATAACACGGCACACTTTGCCCAAGGAAGTGTAACATAAAATTTTTACAAAGGAAAATTAAAATACTGAAGAAAATTTAGTGTCCAGTATTGATTTTTGGCTGCAGAGATATATTTTTGCTTCCTTTTTTGTCTTTCTGTGGCTCTAATACATACGTAAGGAAGCTGTTTGCACAAATACTCAAATAACTTTCTATGTATTTTTTCATGCAAGGTCTAATTATCAAAAGAATTTCTTAGAAATCTAAAAAAAAAAAAAAAAACCCTTTGCAATATACACAGCAGTAAATAGGGAAAGCAAATTCACTTTAATAAATGCCATTGGGGGAAATATTATCTAGATTAATAAAATTTGATGAGGGATAAGTACTGAGAAAGCTTTGTAGTTCATGGCAACACTCTTATACAAACCTGAATTCGGAGTAGAAGTCTCCTGTTAGCATGCTCTAATTTCTTCTGCCTGTGTTCTAATTCTCTGGCTCTCTGTTGTTCTTTTTGTAGCCACTTGATGTACTCCACTGATGCTTTTAAAATAGTTCCTTTGTTCCAGCGCATATCACTGCAGAATGTAGAGATAACCTTTTCACAATTGTGCATGTCAGCAGAATTCATAAGAACTTACAAAATCTTTTACATTAATATGAAATAATGATTTACATGACTATTATTCACTCTTAGATATTATTGCTTCTGAATGGAAATTTTAATAGAATAGTTAAGAAGCCCTTATATAGTAAAATTAATCCCAGAATGAAAATAAGTGTCAAAAGAAAGTAATAAAGTGAGTTTTTGTGGGAGAGCTAAATGCAATATCATGATTCTACCATTACAGTTTTTATATTTTTAGTGAAAATTGCTTTTATTATTAACTCTAAGATTAAAATCTATGTGCAGTATTTCTGCATTAATGAACTAGGAAATATACATTACTGAGGACTTAAGCCTAAATTTTTAAAGATCATTTTGAATATACTACTCCTTTTACCTGACTTACTAATGAGCTTGCTCTTATGCTTGTTGAGAAAAAAATGGTTTGTGCTGAATGCCACTCCTCATTGATGACAGACCAGACAAATCACACTTTGGTGACCATTATGTCTATGGAATGATTAAAATCCTGTTCAAAAATCTTGAAACAATATAAATGAAGTTAGAATCCACAGCTACAGGAAGATCCCCAACTCCAAATAAAAGCCATACAAAAAACTAATATTATATCCATCCCTCACTCAGGAAATCATCACTTAGCTTTCAGCTTACAAACAATCTTACTGACAAAAATGCACTTGTTCAAATGCATCTGTTCAAGGATTTCTATGTACCCATTTATTGGCTTTCCTTGTATTCCTTTATGTATGGTCTTGGAGGCCTTGAAACAAGAATGATATTTGTTGAAAATGTTTAATTTCTAATAAAGGTCAGTATTTTATGACACAAGATGGGCCTGCTGCACTACATATACAGACAAAAGCTTTTATTCAAACTATGCACTTTATTGCAAAATGGCTTAGACTGAGAAGAAAACTGGAAGAAGTTCTGGTCCTACATAACATCCTTGAGAAGGAAAAAGCTATTTAAACCAGTAAGAATCAGACTTTGTGAGTGGAAAGTAACCACCTTATTGCATTTTTTGATACCTATTTCAAATACCTGTAGTCTGGAATTTATAGAGTCAAAAAAAAAAAAAAAAAATACAGTCTATAGTCCAGTCAGTCACCACTTTCCTTTATTCCTTCATTTCTTTGGTTAATGAGACTTGCTCCTAATCATATGCTGACCTTTGGGAGTAAAACTGAGATCTGGAGTGGACTTACTGCAGAAGTGTCTATGCTTTACACTCAGCCTCTCAGAGTAAGTACTTAAGGAATCTGATATCCTTACCCCAAGGCTAAGGACCCTTAGAGACATCCGCCAAGGCCGTTGTCTTTCTACTGAATGGGAAGGACAAAACACAGGCAGATCCAGGTTTTAGGGACCCAGTCTGCCTGGCCTTCTCTGATGCACTGAACTAGGGATAAAAGGTTTTGGAGCAGATGGCTTTAAAGATGCTCAGAGAATACACAAATTCTGATAAACATCGTGGTTGCTAACCATATCCTAGAATTTAAATCGTTTGCTAGTATCAACTTTTTGATCAGGGAGGGTGTGAATTCACATCTCGGTCCCCTCTGGGCAGCACTGAAACAGTGGGGCTCCAGAACACTGGAACCTCCCCTTGTCTCAGTGATGTAGGTCTGGAATGCACAGATTTTGGGATTAGAAGGTGAGGAGGTCAGAGAGAAAATAATTATTGGCTCAGACCCTACTGTCTGCAAAGCCAGAACATCAGGGACAGCTCCCCAAGGCAGATATTTATTCTCACTTAGAAATTCCCTGGTTGAAAAACCTAACACAGAGGTGGGAGCCAAGAGCAGAACCTGTCTCCCCCATGACAGCTGAATCATTTCTCAGCATTCTCTCTGCCTCGTCTTTCATCTCCCTGTACTTGCCCAGGTGGGAGGACAGGGAATTTTCCTGCCAGCATCACATGGACTCCCTCCTGGGGGAGGACTTTCTCCTTGCATTTGAGACACTTATGATCAGACTGTTAAGGTTAAGGAAGATTTAAGTACACATGATGCTTATTTTCTGGACAAATCTTTGACTGCCATCATCACCTTATAGAGCTGTTTTCTTCAGACCCTTTGGGAAGTTAAGTAAAATACTGAGAGGTCCCTGTTTACACCTGAATTACAGGGGAGTTGAAAAGGTTTGCACACCAAAGCACTCCTGAACAAACAGGAACAGCTCCAGTTAGTAGGACAGCAACACTTCAGACTGGGAATCTCCACTAATATCTCAGATATAATCTGTATGTTCTATAAATAAATCAGAATTACAGGTTTTTTTTTAATTTCAGGAGATAAGAACTGATTCAAGAAATATTCATGGTAACTTTGAAAAGAAAACTTTGAAAAAAGAGCTACAGTAATAAGGCCTATAGTATAAAGTCTGAAAATACACAATCTGCCTAGGCAAGGTGGGGTCAGCTCCTCCTAGCATGTAATCAAGACAAAACTAAGCTGTTTTTTAACTTATGATCTGAACATGAAAATGTAGCACTATAAAAATAGAAATTAATCCATAGCTGGCCACAGGGAAATAATTGAGACATGTAGCTGAAAAATAAAAACATGCATGTACCACTTATTTGGCAAATATTTCATAATGATTTCACAAACAATTTCATATTGTGTTATGATTTAAAGTCAAATTCAGACAAAAACATGTCAACAGGTCACATAGTCATGACTTTTTTGAGTCTTTCTGTGATAAATTTAATTCATGCTACACATGGTTGACAACCTTTGTGATATTGCATATTTTCCATTCCTGTTGCCTTGATAATTTGAAATTTTGGGGACATGGTAGCAATATCTTTTTCTCATAGGTTGAAATAAATCTTCACTGGAGGTCTAATTCCTGGATTCAAACTTCCAGAGAGATGGATCTGGTCAGCTTCTGCATGAGATACTTTTGCATAGAATGAGAATCATAGACCATAGAATGTTAGGGGTTGGAAGTGACCTCCTGAGATGACACAGCCCAAACCCCCCTGCCAAAGCAAGATAACCTAGGGCAGGCCACCCAGGCCACTTGTGGTAATAATTAAAAATTTGAGATGCAAAACTCTCATGGAGATATAAGATGAAAATATGTGGTCATTATTATAATTTAAAAGACCCTGTTATTTTATGTGTGTGTCTCTGAGTGTGTGCCTGTGGGGGTGTGTGTGTATCCCATATATATTCTGGATCTCTACATATATATATATGCTGGTTGGTGTTTTAATTAATGAGGAATACTGAAGTTAAACCTTCACAATATCTGAAGGCAACAGAGCAAAGTACCAACTGATGACCTCAGAATTCTCTTTCACTCTGTGTCTATCTATTTATACTAGGAGCAAAAGGAAATACTGAAGGTGCCTTTGATGGTTCTTCATCTCAGACACTCTACATCCATTCTAACCCAGAGCACCTAACAGCAGTCACAGGACTACGCTATGGAGAAACAGAGGCTTTACACAGATGTCTAAGGCTGGAAGAGTAATAATAACTCCCACAGAATAAGTAAGGATCAAGGTAAATGGGGTGAATATCTTGGGGGAGGTGCCTGCATGGCAATAGTCTCAAAGGCATCTAGCTCTGCTTAGCAGTTAGGGAAGCAAATTTCTCTATTATATGAAGACTCCTGAAGACGGAAAACACATGAAGATGGATTAAATCCAAGCGCAGCAAATACATCTGAAGAATTCATAAATCCTCTGATAAGTTATTGGTTTTCTGTTATTCGTCTGAAAATACTGAATTGGGTCTAAATAAGGTTATCTGGAAAATTATAAACTTGTCAGTAGGAAATTTAGGGGTTTACTTTTTATAGATTTACATGGGTTTGTTGCTGTCTTTATAATAGAGATAAAATCTGAAATGACAAGGTCTCTAAACCTATTTGAGGACCTTTAAAAACTGAACTGCCACTCTCAGTCATTGTACTGGAAACCACTTTATGAAAACAGACAAGAGTTGCTTTCCTAACTGTTTTGAATCTAAAAAGTTATCTATAGATCAACTACTCTTTGGAGCTTGCAGGAATTCTTTTTTCTTTTTACTCTTTCACTGTCTATTAATTGCTTTCTGTTTTTTCCCCCCTTATTATTCCTTATTACTGTGTGTAGGTACAACTGCATCCCAAATGCCTCTTATGTAGGCATGTAGATGCCTACCTGCATCTCCAAATCACAAGAAACTACATGTGAAACAAGTCATTTGAGAGCAGGAAGAAGTTTTGAAGGTCTCATCATCAGCAATGACCTCTGCAAAGGAAGAATGTGTCTTTGTGTGTGCATACAGTACAATAATTTGAAATTTTTTGCCAGCTACATATTTGTTGTCTAGTTTAAGTAACGGAGATCTACCACACTTTACATGATTTGCATGGAAAAGTTACAAATGAGTGAAAACACATGTTTTATAAGTCTCTGAGCCCTACTAACTCTACCAGCTCAGTCTCTCTACAAATCTCAAATGCCCAGGCAAAAACTGACACCTAGGAAAGTTTCTCATTTAGGAGAAAAGAAACAGCCATGAGACTGATTTTCAATAAAGCTACTTAAGGTAGCTTTATTGAAGTCAAGGGAGCTTAACCAGTTTGAACACAGGTTGAACTCCTGTGGGAAGGATGAGAGCATCAGATCATCTAAGATCAAAAGTGTTTAACTTGGGAGAGGCTGACAGTCACAGTTAGTCAGCCACAGAGCAGTTACTAACAACAAATACGTTTGTGGAGTCGAAACTATGTTTGCAGACCATTTCTTTCCCTATTTCTGAGAAATCAGCTGTAAATTATGCTTGCTCATACAAATACTTTGAAGGACTTTGTACTTGTTTTGATGACCTGCACAAGTATATAGCCTGAAAGAGGCAGCAAGTTTCTATTTTTTTGTAGCATGAGTGTACACAAGCTTTTGCTTTACAAGCAATGTGGCTGTGCTGGCTGCTAAAAACAGATGTCCACCAAAACCAGAGAGAAGGTCAGGCACAGGGAGATGCAGAGAGCAGAGAGGAGAGGCTGAGAACAACCCATCACTTCTGCCAAACCCTCCATGCTTCTGTTGGAGTTTCAGCTTTGTAAAATTACTAGAATACTTAAATTAAATATTTTTTTTTCTTCTTAGTATTTCTGAATTCTAGACTGGCCACCATAAAACAACTATTGTATAGGCATTTTTAGACTCCATCACAACATGAAATCCTGTTAACCATGTAAAAGATGGATTTTGAAAGGTTAAACCCAAAGGAATGATGAATGGAAAAGTACGTACATTTAAAGGAGCAGGTTATGAGATTTTCAGCACATTCTGACTGGGTATTTTGGGCTTTTTTTTGTAATTCTATTTTTAAATCATTCTATATAATTGTTTTGAATTTCTGAATCACCTACCATTTGGATATCTAAGCACTGAAAATTAAACAAAAGACTCAAAGTTCTTTGCAACTTATCTCCATTTTCTAATGCCGATGAAATGAACTTAAAACACCCATTCATTTAAGCAATGTAATCCACACTTTTCATCATTAAATTAAAAAAAGTGAAAAGAATAGGGGTTTAAGCCAGTCAAAAGAAAGTCCCTGCGGAAGCTCTGCAGGCGCCAAACAAGTTCACTATATAACTAACAAAACAAAAGTGAAATAAAAACCCCACACACCACTTCTAAGAAATATAAATCATAAAAGGCTTCCAAATAGCATCAAAAATGTCCTTTTCTGTTACTGAGTCTGAATGTAATCTTCTTGAAGCAAGCCATCTGGGACAGGCATGCTAACCACAATAGCTCAGTTATAGTAGTATTTGCTCTTCAATGCAAAGACTGATTTGCTTCACTGTCATTAGTCCAAGCATCACTAAGGTTTCTCCTTTTACAGCTAAGTTCCCACTATGAGAAGAATCTTCTAAAATCAATATATGAGGTGAAAATTCTATGTGTGATAAAATGTTACACATAAAGTACTGTAAGAGATGATACATCTATTTCTTTCAAAGAAGAGGGCAGATTGGGAGCACAGTAAGGTGTGATGAAGGAAAAAACAAGAAGAAAAATAGAGGGTAAGGACACTGAGTTATGATTGAGAAACACAGGACCATACCAGAAAGAAATAATATTTTTGTTCTGCTCAGCTAACACACGACATGATCAAATTAATGTATTTTCATCTGCAAATGCAAGGAGAAATATATTTACATTTCTTTGGATTCATCTGACCTGTCACCAAGGTATAGCAAAGTTATGTTATAGCATAGTTATTCCAAAGCATCCTGAACCTTTTGATGCCTCTTTTTTCTTAACAGCAACCTGGAACCTCTTAGATAGGTCTATTTTGAAAAGGAGTACTTATTATCAGCCTTTTGAAGACAGCAGTTCTCATAATGTGAGATATTTAAGTTTACCCTGTGCTTTTGTAAACATAAGATACTTTGGGGCTGTTGCTCTGTTGAAATGAGTCGTGGGTTTGCAATTAAACCAAGAAAATGCAATGTCTTTGGCATCGTTACCTGAAACTATTTCATCAGGCAACAACACAAAAATCTGTGGGTAAAATCCTCCATCCACTTGTTGCCCGAAGTCAAGACACAAACCAACAGAGTGCCAGTTTATGCGGTGCTTTATTCGGGGCCCCGGGAAACCTGAGGACTAGTGTCCCAAATCAGGATTCCAACGATCCCCGTTTTCGGTTCAGCTTTTATACCCTTTTTACAATGAAGCCTTCGTGCAGAATTTCAGTTGCAAAACAGTTACATGCAGATAACAATAGAGAGACATCTACAAACCGCAAATCTCGTACTTTTTCAATTTTAGATATTGTTTTGACTGTCTCCCACCATCAACCCCCCTCTACATGCGTAATAACCCTTATCTTCAATGTCAGTTTACTTTTCTTCATGTTCATGCCCAACTAATCCCCTTTGATAAGCTGTTCCCCTCTTCCCAGCGCATTCCTTGTTGATAAACTGTTCCCCTCTTCTCAGCACATTAACACTTTCCTTGTCGGTTTCCTGCTTTTCTGTCCTGCTTGACCAGTCCAAACCTTAGCATAACTACTTCTAAATTTTCACCTCCCCCGCCACCTGCAACACACTTACTGGACAAAACTACAGGACCAGATAGCTCATTTTAAGAACAGCTTAAGTCATTGTTCTAGGTATTAATATTTTGAGTAAATTAATAAATTAAACCTTAATCCAGACTAAAACATGTAACTGAAACATGTCCACAGACAATCAAAAATTGCAACTGGAATTCATACCTACTGCCCATTTCTAATTGCAGTGTAACTTGCTTCCATTATGGCTTTATAGCTGCAAACCAACAGTGCCATCCACTGTTTTTCTGAGAAATCTTTCAATTATTTACCCATATGGTCTTGAATACTGAAAGATACTCCAGAAAAGTTAAAACTCATCTACCACTCTGTGTTTGCAGGATATTATGTATCCCCAAAATTTTATTTAGGTACTTAAAACCCTTCTTATTTTAACTCAGCTGTAATACCTAATTCTATATTAATAACAAGAACATGTCCGTTTATCTATTCTTGGGTGGATGATGTAAAAGGAGCCGAGTCTGTGAATTGTCTAAAATGGATGTAGTATGTTAACTTCCTCTCTGGTGATTTCATTCCAAATGGTTTGATATGCCAATCTTGTATTTATGTAAGACTCACACAGTTTTATATTGTTATATAAACCCTTCACATAATCAAAAGTGTCTTAGTCCCAAGGAAAAAAAAAAAAAAAAAAGGCTGAAATATCAATAGATGTTTTCATTTGAAGTATCATGCAGGTCTGCATTGACATGCAAATGCTAAAGACAAAATCTGTATAATCAATTTTATGCGAGTCACAACCGTGGTAGTATATGGTCTTAAGGCTTCCCTGAGTGACATGAAAAATCTAAGGCTAAAGTTCAGCATTAAATATCACACTGAATTGTTATTCCTAATCCTGCAATAGGCTTTCCTACCGAGGCAGCTTTTTCACATTGATGACAAATATAAGCTTTAAGGGAATGCAGGTAAAGTTTAAGCAATATGCATTTTGTGTTCCTGTAAGTATATGCATTAGTATAAAATGCTATTATTATAGTAACTGTAGCAATTATTATTTTTATCCTTGCTTTTTAGGACTCTTGTTTTCCTTGTACTGAGTGGAGGACTTGTGAAAAATGCTGTCGACAGACTCCTGGGCTGACTATTTTTTCTTAGAGAATGGGCAGGCAGTGACATTATGCATTTTGTTTTATCCCACTAGAGGGCCCATAGCAAGAGCTGAAAGCAACACACCTTCCTTCCCTAGAGACACCACACAATTGCTCCCAGGGACAGAGAGCTGGGCTTTCTGTTGTTGGGTTAATTTCTTTTTTCTTTGTCTTGTTTTTGCTTGGGTTTTGGTTGGCTTAGGGTTTTCCCCCCGATGTGGCAGTCTCTCTTAAACACCCTGGAATTGCTTTCAGTTTATTGTCCTTTCTCGTATGCTTTTTCCAACAGGCACAAAAATCTGTCATAGGTTTGTTATTATAACAGCCTGATCCGATCCAGTGACCCAGCATGGAAGGGTCTGTCCCATTACTCTGTCCCATAGTCAGTATATGCAACTGCCTTTTTTTTTTCCCCCTGTATTTAAATCATAAACATTATTACAGGAAAGAGAGTTGAACTCACGGATCATTAGACTTGGGGATGAGTGTGCCAAGCTCCTTGATTCGATAATTAATATTATACCTTCTTCTTCTCTCAACTGTTAAAAAGAAACAGTTACAATTTTTTATGGTGAAGTATTCTTGGAGAAATCTGACATAAAACATTAATTAGTTAAAAACAAGTCAGTCAATGTACAGAAAATGTCTTCCTCGAATAAAAATCCCAACACGATCCATGATCTGTCACTGACTTACACTCAAGACAAATTCCATGATTAGTATAATCTCTGTATCCTACTCTACCTGTAGATTTCTCCTCCATTTGCAAGTAGCTGTCTAGAGGATGAAATAGCCACATGTTGCCTGAACACTTCTCTTTCTTCTGATGCTTATGAATGCTTTCTACACTCTCTTTCCACACAATGGAGTTTTCAGCTTAGTGGAGTTTTGCTGATGATTTCAACAGGGACACAAGGTAAGTCATCCAGGCTTTCATATTTTGGCAGAATTCCTGCTGCAGATCACAGTTAACAGCTTCACTATCCCTTATTTACAGTTACAAGCATTGCAAACTGGAGAGGATGTAACTGCAATCACACCCCTTCACTGAAACTAAGAAAGATTGTGTTCCTGGAAACACTTTCAGCACATCAGCACATTTGTTTCTTTTGGTGATGGACAGTACAAGTGTGTTCACAATAACTTTTAAAACACAGAGAAAAGGAGTAAAAACTTAATTAAAAAAAAAAAAAAATTTAAATTTGTGCTTCTCCTCCCAATTTATGCTGATTTACTTGTACTTTAGATGGAAAAGGGAGAAGATAAGCCTCTTAAAATCTGGCTTCCCTCTATGTGCTACCAGTCCACTTTACGGGCATTGCATTGATATCCAGACTGGAGTGTGTGACCCTTCTCTGCACAAAGGGTCTGTCATCTCTCCTTCTCCCATTTCACTGATTTAGAGAGAATGGTTCTCCCTTTTCTTACCATTTTTTCTCCAGATACTTTTACATGAACAAACTTCATATTTTCTGAATAGTGAATAGTTTCAAGTTTCATTGCTTTTGGGGGATGTTTTTTATACAGTTGTGGTACAGAAAGTATATCCATTGAGAACATTGCCCTGTTGTGGTACTGCTAGCTGTCAGAGACCATCGGTGATGTTCTACTGGCATGAAATTGCACTTTTGTCCACTCCCTTGACTTTGCACTTTGACTCAATCCAACCCTTGCTGAGTGGACAGGATTCAGATTTGGTCCCTGAATAGCATTGTACTGACATATTTATCTTATCCCTTGCTTCTTGAAAGGCCTTACCTTGGACTTAATATGCTAATGTCACTGTACTCTCTCAGATCAGACCTGTGTAGCCTAGAACATGGACAGAACAGCTACATGCTCCATGGATGGAAATGTGCACTTCAAGTGTGATGTCCTAATTTTGAATATAGGTACAAAACCCCAACATAACTAAATTAGAGGTGTGTAGCCATGGGCAGCCTGGTGAGTCTTCCTGGGCTGCCTATCTCTAAAAAAAAATTATACTTGTAAATGAGTAAACCACTTAATAAAGCCTTTATCTATAATGCATCAGTATGTCTAAGCCATCAGACAGTACAACTATCTCCAGAGCCACTTTGAGTTTTGAAGTATTCACATGGAACCAAACCAGAAGAGCTGTTGCCTGTCTGGTGCTAACATCCTTGCACACAGCCTTCAGCTCAGCTGCCCATGGGGAGAGACAGGTCTCAGATATGTTTTCTGTTTTCAGGAAGGAAAATAAATGATAAAGACAATGGAAAGGTTTGAAATCCCTAACTTATATGTCTGCCTGTATTTCCCTTTTCAGTTCTAGATAACTCCTACCCACCATCTTTCCTAGTCCAGGAAAAATTGCCCATTCCTGCCCAAGATCAGCAACAGCTTCACTTGTACTTCAGAGATGTTTTAGCTGCAGCCCTAAAAGCCTACATGGTCTGTCTGTAATCCACAAAAATGTTAAGAAAGAAATAAGGATGCTTTCTGGAAACTCTAACTAGCAGAAGTTGGGCACAGTGGTTGTTAGCACATTGGACCAGTGGATGTATACTTTCAGGTACTTCATTTCATGCAAGTAAAGCCATAAATATCTCTAAGACTACCAAACTGTACAGAGAACAAAAATACATATAAACAAAAATATAAATACTGGCTATTAACTAAATTCCAATTTATGTTTAAAATAATAGAATATCTTGAATTGGAAGGGATATACAAGGATCATTGAATGTCCCAGACTTGGAGACTGTTTCTGCTGGAAGAAGTGGAAAGGAGAACTGGAAAATGTAATTCTTTAGTCAACCCTTTCCAAAAACAAATCCTTCAGTTTTTTTCTATCAAATTACTCTATAGAAGGGAAAATTTGCCTAACTTTAATCTTATTTCAGCAATCAAAACAATTTTTTCTCTGTTCTGGATAAACCAAAATGCTGTTTATTTTTATAAATTTAGTATTAGACACTTCTCTATGAATTTCACTGTGTTCCTAGCTTAAACTACAGAAAAATATTCCTCTAGAATGGAAATGCCTAACATCTCTACATGGCTGCACTTCTCTGCATAAGGAAACAAAGTGTAGCCCAACCTACTGAGGTTTGGGGGCTTGTGTTTCAGAGTCTGATACACTGAGAGTTTCCTGCAGTTCTGCACTGATCTCCTTTTGTGACACACAATTTCCTCAACTTTAAGTGCTTAACTATTGTTTAGAAGTTCTCTGATATTCTTTATACGGTTTTTTTTTTTCCTTTCCCATCATCCATAGAGGGTTACAGCCTCTCCCTTGGGTGCTTCAGTAAGTAAGCTATGAAAACTCTGGATTTTCTGTGTTGTTATTTTCATCATCTGCCTCCTTTCTTGTCTGTTTTGCACTACAGTTCTTAGAGACAACATCAAGTGTGCACATATACAAAGATGTGAATAGTTATATAACATGGAAACTTAGTAGCAGATGATTTGGAAAGAAATTCATTACAACATGCAAGATATTTTGAAAGACAAAAGTCAAAGACAAAAATTGTTTTCAGGGGAGAAAGCACTGTAGTTGGCTGTGTTTGTAGATTGAGTTCAATTTTATTACCCCAGTAAGATGCTGATCTAAAAGGAGAGCAGAGATGTGGTAGATAGTGTATATTATTTCTGCATTCCCTATACATTCCATTTAATGAGATGGAAGATGAATATATACTTACTGAGATTGTGATTATCCTTTTTTTGCCTCTCCTTTGCCAATGCTCGTGTATCTGCTTCTGACAGAAAGTAACATTTATTAAAACAGTCCTTAGGTTTCAATTCCAGTACTTATTTCACCTTTTCAAAATGGCCTCTTGTCACAAAGAGCAGCCTTATAGTATTTTGACTTCATTACTCCTTTTATTATTAAACAAATTATAAGCAAATCTATATTCTACCAGGACTAAATATTTGAGAAGTCTGGCAGGTTGCTTGAGATTTATTAAACGTTTTTAATTTAAGAACACAGAAACACTACGGAGGGGTAGTTTTCTGTATTTTGCATCAGGATACAACACACTAATATTGCTATGGATTTGTATATCCCATAATGCAAGAGTTAATCAGATTTGTAAGACATTGAACAAACTCACTGTTTCCTCTGAATGACACTAATAAACTGTACATGGTTGTTAGCATTCTTTGGATTAATTGAATGTAACTTTTAAAGTTGTTAATCCACTAATGTAGATTTACCTTGAATAGCCTTATTGTAAGGTTTTAAAAGAACCATTTGTTCTACCCTGGAACAAATTTAATGGATGATAATTTATTTATACTGTTGTTCAGGAGCCAACATGTGGAAGAATCCACTATGTTTCCTGAAAGAATAAGTTTTATTAAAAACATGATGTTCATAAAAATTAGGGAGCAACATGGCTCCTGAATTACTGAGGAGAAGAACAGAAATAAAACATTTTTCTTTGGTCTTTGTTCTTTTCCTTAAATGAAACTATAAACCAAAATTTAATTACAGACATCTATTTCATTGGTAAGATTTATTCAGCTTTTAAGAGAAACACCATAACTTCTGAAATTATAAAATATTAAAATCTCAGAGTTCCTTTACCTGTAAGTTCCCTTTTTACTGGTAGATTAGCTGGGCAAGAAGCATTTGTGAGACCCATATTAGCTGGTGCCATTCCCTGGTCACTGTTATATATATCCAAAATGCTGCTGGATAGCTTGAGGGGGAGGAAAGAATAATAATAAAAAAAAAATACCCAACATTAAAATAAGTTAGAGACTTAAAAAAATAAAACAAATATACATACAAAGAGCAAATGTCTTGGAGCAGAAGTTCAGTGTTCTTTAGAAGGTGCTCTGTCTATGTGTCTGAAGGGAAAGTTTGACTTCACGTAGTACTGAATAAAATTGAAAGTGAAGGGTCACAGTTTGCCATAGTTCCAAAAGTGTCTTTCTAAGAGGCTTTCAGATGTAGAGTGAAGCAGGATATGGCCCTTCGTGTCTGTTTTGTGATTACTTCTACACAGTATTTTCTGATAACATTATTTCAAAACTGCACTTCAAACATGAATTAGGTTAAAGGTAGAAAGAACCTTGCTGGTTTTGACCTGCTTGCCAGGGATTTTTAACCACATCACCAAACTCCAGACTGGAATTTCTACTGTGTCTTGTTTAACAATGATCAAGTTAAATGCAATAATTAAAATTAGAGTGGACAGAGCATCAAATAATAAGTTTTAAGGAAAGCTGTGAGGGTAGACCAGATAACCTAATGGTTTTAACATGCATAATATAAATGATCATATATACCATTTTCTTTGTTACCTTCCAAAATGTATAAATAACATTATTTAAATAAAGCCATCAAATGCACTTAAAGAGAAGTATCAAAGAATCATAGCATGGTTTGGATTGGAAGGATTCTTAAAGACCATCTAGTTTCAACCTCCCTGCATGGGCTGGGGCACCTTCCACTAGACCAGGCTGCTCAAACCCCTGTCCAACCTGACCTTGAATGTTTCCAGGAATGAAGCATCTACAACTTCCTTGGGCAACCTATTCCAGTGTCTCACCACTCTCATAGGAAAGGATTTCTTCCTCATGCCTAACCTAAATCTAAGCTCTTTCAGTTTTAAGATATTACTCCTTGTGCTCTTATGAAAAGTCCCTCCCCAGCTTTCCTGTAGGCCCCCTGCAGGTACTGGCAGGCTGTTATAAGCTCTTGCCAGAGCCAGGCTGAACAACCCCAACTTTCTCAGCCTGTCTTCACAGGAGAGGTGCTGCAGCTCTCAGAACATCTTTGTGACCCTCTTCTGGACTTTGTCCAACAGCTCCATGTCCTTCCCGTGTTGGGGACTCCAGAACTGGACACTGTACTTCAAGTGGGGTCTCATGAGAGTGAAGTAGAGGGGGAGAAGTAAGGTTCAAGTATGTTTCTACAGATTCCAGGTAATTACCCAAATATTACTTTGACTTGAATAATAATAATTTACCTATCTGAAATAATTCTAAAATATGTAAAAATTTTGTAATGAACAATGCAGGCTCCATTTCTGTGACAATATAACCAGCCTTCTAGCACTGATCATTATCTTGTGCATTTCTGTATGTTCATCTGAAAGCATCTGTATAAATAGAAGTCATGTCCTAATTCACAAAAATGATTAGCATTCTTGCTGCCTTCTAAGGCAATAAGAGCAACATATTTGGATTTGTTTCATTTTTTTCATTTTATCACAGATATAAATTTTTTAATTATTTTTTTTCCCTTTTGTGCCCATCACAAACTCAGACTCAGAAACTAAGTTAGGATGCACCTGGCCAAGAAAAAAAAAAAAAGGAAAAGGAAAAAAAAAAATGGTGGAGACAAACCTGAGACATAAAATCATGAAAATAATTCAGGGGTTATTTAAGAAAATTGTTTTTCATAGAAAACAAAACGTTTATAGAGATCTGCGCTGCACTCAGATCCTGAAACACCTTGGAATTTTTGAGGCAGGTTACAGAAACAGCAATCATCAGTCTGCTGGGAACCAGTTTTTTATAGGATATGACCACTTCTCTTCTTGTAGAGGCTAAGAGCTTCACCACAAGTTATTTAGAATGGAGGCACTTTCTAAAAAATTTGCTCAGTGTGAAATTTTACATGGCAGAGTTTGCTATATTTTTATATTAAATCTGAAATTCTAAATACATTATATCTTTAAATAATTTTTTACTAAATTATCAAACAAGTTTACTAAATTTTCTAAGAACCTATTTTTTTCTTAAATTCTCCCAGCTGCATAACTTAAAATGAAAAGAAGAAATCATGATTCTTTTTAATAGACATAAATAACACACTTATTTTTTAAGTAGAGGTTTATTACTTAGGAGAACTGACAGTTCTTTAATACCATTAGAAATCTCAACATCAAGTCAGTTCTGAAAATCTGCTTACCTATTTGATCTCTCTATGAAAATACTTTTCAAAAGAATGTTTGGAATTTAGTTGACTGTTACTCAAGAACAAGCTATGTTTAACATGCAGGATTTGAACACTAAGCACACTCCCACTTTAAGCACCTTTGTTTCATTCCAGGGTAGTAAACTGACAAGTGTTACAGAATTCACTGCAGCTTTACCTGTTTTCTTTGGTCCAGGGATAGTATAATTATATTACAAGAGTGAACTCATATTAGCTCTAGACACATATTTGATGACTTCCTACATTCATGTAAATGAATTTGGCTTATTGAAATGATAGGAAAACAGAATGAGATACAAACCTGAGAGTCACCATGACTCCTACATTTATTCTTAGTGGACTTGGGATAAGGCAGTTATGCTTAAGGCTACTGGTTGTGTGAAATGCTAGGAAATGGTAATCTCTGAAAATAATATAGTCTAATAAATAATCTAAAAAGTGAGAAATTCATATCTATCGTACTTTACTTTTTTCACATATCTGCATATATGAGTTCAATAACTTGCATTAACCTCTTTTAATTTATAAGAGTAGTAATACTATTAATTAAAGATCAGATATGTAAACCCCAGTTTACACAAATGCATTACACACGCCAGTCATTATTTCTAACTTTAAAGCAGTAATTCATCTTTACTCTCAAAATATAATCAAATTCCTATAGTCTATTCACAAAGATCTGAATATAAATTAGAAGATCCAAATCCAAGAGAAAAGATCACCAACGGCCAACATAGCTGGTAGTGAAAAAATATTATCAACAAACTTGAAAATTCACAAAACAGCATGAGTAAACTCAACTTAAAACCTCAGGTAAACATTTCAGCTGCATTTGATTACACAGCTTATGAAGGTACTTCCATCTATCTCAGCTACCATTGTCCTGAGCAATAAGAGCTCTTATGCCCCCTTCCATCAGTGGGACCACCAGGGCAGTGTCATCCCACACAGCCAGGGCTTCAAGTGAACATCTGCCCATGGTCTATGTCTACTGCTACATGTCACACAATGCTCAGGAAGTCTTAAAGCAAATGGTATTTCCATAACTTCCAGGAATGAAAGAGAATGATTCTTAATGGGATAATAAAATACATGGATAAGGCTTGTCTGCTTTTAGTCAGCTCTAGTCAGGATAGTGTCCACCTACCTGGTGACATACTGTTTAGGTATTTTTCTTTTTGGTTAATATTTGCATGATGTATTTGTATTATAGTAACATTAAAGACTGAAAGGTTCATGGTCCTATCACAGCTGCACAGCTAGAAAATAACATCTCAATGCTGTTCCAAGATCATCCAAGTTTTTCTAATTTAAAAATGCAGCTGAACGTGGTAATGCCCAGTCCATACTCAGAGATCCTGGACCAGAAGGAATTTCCTGGATGTTTTGTTGGTTTTATGTATCATCACATAATCCATTTACAAAGAAATGACGCTTTGTCTTAAAATTAACCAGGCTTCACATCTCCAATATTTTTATTTGGAGTGTATTCCAAAAGTTAAATTATCACAAATTATTGTTAAAAGCTTTCTTTTTATTTCCATATACAGACAAATTTTATTTTGGTTTTGTATTCCTTTAACTTATAAAGTTCATTGTTTAACCTCCCTATGAGATTGTTGTGATTGACCATAGCTTTTGATTGACCTTTAGCCTTTGATTTGCTAAGTTGAACAGGCCATGTTTCCCCTTCTGTGATTTGTCCTAACAGACCTCTCTCTCTTTCCTGCTTTGAATTAGTTTCTCTGAAGGGTGGACACCTTTATTTGTTTAACACGTTCTAAAAGTTTTCTAGCCAGTGAATTTCACAGTGGATATTTCATTGTGTCTCTTGGAAATCTCCCTCTTGACGGATCTTAAGATCATATTTATCTCTCTTTTTTGCAGTCCCATCATTTTGATGGCTTACAGTCATCCTCCAAGCAACTAATGTAACCAGATCTTTCTCTGTCATCTTCCCTTAATGAGCTCTCAGCTTACTGCAGACATCCCTGTTATTAGTATTTAAATGAATGACTTTGCACTCGGTACTATTTCAGTCCTTCCATTTATACTATTCTGTCATCACAGCCATATAATTCTTCCTCTATGATATCCTCACCCACCCTTGAATTAGCAATACTTTCTACTTTTGCTTCCTCAGTAAATTTCATCAACATAAACGGGGTTTTTGTACCGAGATCATTAATGAAAATATTAAATAAACTGAAGCTCAAGACTGATTCTTGGAGCACTTCATTAATATCTTCACTTTTAACAAAATCTTTATTATCTCTTTATCTTGCCCTTCAACCTGAAAAAAATCCTGTTTGGTTACTTTCTGTATAATCTGTATCAGATTTTACTAATATGCATCCATAAAACAAGGTTACAATCAACAAACCCTGGATTTGCAGAACTAGTTAGAAGATTAATTCCAGTAGCAAACAGCTCTCCATTCATCCAAAAAGATGTCACTAATCATGGAAATGATGCAGGGTATGTATATTTTTAAAGAGCAGACACCTTATGTGATCTAGTTGCCTATAATGACTGAAGTCTAAAATAGCAAGAGCTTTTCACTAGAGGCATCTGGACTGTCCTGACAGGTCAAAAGAATTCAACAGCTAATCTGCTTTCTCTTGAGAGACCTGGAAAAAGGCAGCAGGATGGACTGTCCTGTTAGGGGATGCTCATTTCCAGCTACCATTTCTCCCAGGTCTTATTTCCTCAGTCACATTCACAATCCCAAGAATATGATCAGAAGGGTCAAGATGCTCCCAGAAAATACAGAGGTCAGGACCAGACTTCTTCTACAGTTTTCATGCTGCCCAGAAGAATACATGAAAAAGAGAACAAGTGGGAAGCAAACTGCAAGAATATTCCTGCTAGCAGAAACTTCCTTTACTGCCTTCTTTTCTAGGGTTAATACTTGAAGACATGCAGCTCATCAGGGGTATCTACATGCCTGTATTTCCTGCAATAACAGACACACAGCATACATGCAGAGCAGTTGATGTGCTGTACAGACAGTTCTGAGGATCATTGGACCAATTAGACAGGGTCAGATTCCCTGTATTGCACCTAGAGACTTGCCAAACTCCAATAACAGGGAAGCACTAAACACGGTGCTTTACTTGTCCCAAGCAGAAACTACATAACTGCCTAACCCAAAAGGCTGAGTACTCTATCTGCAAGTGAAAATTTCTTTTGGTGCTTGCTAAAAATTAGTGCTTGCTCAGACTGTCTCTAGAACAGAACGTTCACATGTGACACATTAGTACAATACTTTATTTCCACCCCCCCATCCAAATACATCCCATATAAATTATGTTCTCATGAACCTAATTGATAGCATCACTTCAAAGAACAGTTTTGTAAAATGAAGCTACTTCTTAGCCAGAAAAAATGTTAACATCCATCCATTTCATTGTGGTTCTTTCTTATGCATTTTAATTAAAAAAGGAAAGCACGGATTTTACAAAGTGTTTATTCTGTTATCCCAAGAATGCTTCCCAAATGTAGAAAATTAAGCTTAGAACTGCATCCACTGTTCATTTTACACATCAAATCAAAGTTAGTTCAGTATTTGTGTTACATACTTAATTCCTTGTCATTCCTTTTCTGTTTGTTCATGACATCTAACAAGCTATTTTTCAGTTTTCAAAGTTTGAAGAGAGGTGCACCAAATTTGTACAAACAGTGAGTTGAGCAATAACTGTATAATAACCCAGTTATTGCAAATCCACTTTCTAAACAGTAATGTCTGCTATACCAAATGTTTCCAATTTTTGACAAGGTGAAAAGTGGGGTAATACTTGTATCTTCAAAGCATCTTTAGTAACTTTTGACTTTTCATCTAATTCAGAGGTATTGCAGGCAGGATGAATAATCTTGTAGACTGATAAAAATCCTAGACTCAGAAGGCTGGTGTTCAGCCTCTGGCTTTCTTTTGCAAATGCTGTGTTGCTTGAAGGAAGTTGAATAACATAATTTGTCATATTGTTTTTCTTTTAAGGATGTGTTTACACTGTCAAATGTCAAAAAAAGTTGTAGTGTACTAGTTTTAAGGTCTAGGACAAGAATATCCTGCTCACAGCTATAGTCCTTTTGTAATGGCAATGTAAACACTTGCATTTTAACATAGACTGTGTTCTATACTAACTTACAGCCAAATTTTTTCAGTTCCTCTTTTTATTATCTAAAGAGAACAGCAGAAAAGCAAATGTTTCCCTTTTCAGTCTTGTTTTCCTCCGAACAAATTGTATCTCCTTCTATATTTGTCTTTAACATGGTTCATAATTACACACTCCTCAACTAGGGACTTAATGTTCAGATATATTACATTACATGTTATATATTATGCATGAAAACTTGTTCATTTTTTATCTTCGAATAATGATCATCAAGCTGTTCATTATTCATCAGAGAAAAATGAACTCTCTTCATAATCCTAGTTATAGTACATTCCTGCCCTATCATATACATAGATGTCTATTGTCTAGATAAATGTCTGATCAAATATGACCAAGCAAAGGAATTTTCTGGAGAAGCAACCTTTTGCAAGTCAATTCTGTTCTTTCAGTTATCACCTCTTAATTATATGGTTTTAGCTGTTCTTGAAACTAAAATAACAAAGACCAAAAGTGATGTTGTGATACTGTTACCATCCAACTTGTGGCTGGAAATCAAAGGTCACAGCAGTACTGCTCAGCTAACCTCCAGGGTCTGAAACTCAAAGATAACCATTAAATGACAGCTCTGTAAGCTGTTTTACTGTGAACCTGTCACTAGTAACACCAGCTGAAGCAACAATTCCTGGTTCCATCCAACTTCGATTTCTCTGGCTACCATATGTAAATGCATATGAGAAATAATTCAAATTCTTCCTCTAAAAACAATGAATATCAGCACAAAAACATAAGAACAGTGCCAAACTGAGGTGGAAAGACAAAAGAAACCAAATTTTTTTTTTTTTTGCAGGATTAGACTCTGGAGTATTTTCTCTCAAATATAGGTGTTAACATCTCTATTACCTGTACTTATATCATATATAACATATATATTATGCTTTATATTTTATCCTTCTTAATTTCATATATCACCTGAGTATCTGACTATGTTACAGTAAAGAATTTACCAGTTTCTGTGATCTAGTATGTTCAGATGAATTAATATGTACCATGCAGAATTTTGGTTTTGTTGGAATTCTCTTCTGTCGTGTTTGATTTTAGATACACTCACAATTGTTTATTGAAAGAGTAAATTTCAATTCATAGTTAATTACCTAATAAACTGTATGTGCATATATAGTAAAGGTTATAGAAGGTCTTGGCTGATAGAGGATGAAGAGCTAAGAAAACCAATGGTATCTTTCAGGAGTTTATTTCTCAAAATGGCCTTCAAGAAATCTTTGTGTTTTCCACAAATTAGCTTTTTCTTGCAGTAAGAAGCTTGATAGTGCCTGGAGAACAAAGTGCTGTTTCCTCTGAGTTCATGAGCTTAAGTGTTATTCAACTTAAGTGAAAGTCACTGACAGAAATTCATAAACTTTTCTTCCAGGAGCAATCATAACCTACATGTTACAAACAACAAGGAGCTCATTGTAGCCTTCTCTATTATCTGTATCCTACTAAGGACATCAGGTCTTGCACTGCTGTATGCAGACAACAACAGGAAACATGCACCAGAAGCTGCCTATTAATGCTTTGGGATAAAATAGGATTTGCCTTGTGGTCCCAAACAGCAGTAATTGACCTGCAGATTATGCTGAAGAGGAGCTAAGAATTAGTGAGGAATGCATATTAGGAGAAACAGAAACTTGTTTTATATGTCCTTTTCTCTTACCTCTGTTAAACACATGTTAAGATCTGAGATGAAGACCACATTTGTAAGAGGTGCTTACATACAACTGTTTATTTTAGAATAGTATTTTCATTTATGTCTATGTACCATTCTGAAAGAGAAAACCAAGAGGAAAAAAGGAAAAATTTACTGCACTTGCATGGAGCTTGAGTCTTCTGACTACCTTCAGCCAGATGAATTTACCCCCAGAATGGAGAGGGATTATTAGAGATTGTGCTGTTATAATGTAAGAGCAAAAAAAATGAGCTATTTGGGCATTTTGCAGAGATTTTTCATGCTGCAGCTATCTACAAGCTAGCTGCAGTTTTTTTCCTTGACCCAAAGTGTTGTATGCTCTGTTATGAAGACCTTTTCTACAGCATGAGCTAAACTGTAAACTCTCATACCCACTGTATTTGTAGTATTTGGAGTACTTAGAGCATGCAAGAGAGCTGTACACTGCCCATTTCAACCACTACATTGCATGAAATACTGTAAACAAACCTTCCTCTGGCATCTGAATGACATTCAAAACAGCAGTGGCAGTGATAGCAAAAGACATCTCCAGCTGCAGAAAACAAGCCTGAGGAGTTCTGTGTTTCTGCATGTCATTGTTAGTTCTCTGCAACTGAAAGACACAACTTTCTGTCTAGCACCTTTATGAAGAAAAACAAATAAAATATTTGCTCACCAGTTTTATTTCTGAGGAGTCTACTATTTCCTCAATAGCTACCAACTGTTCTTTCCCCTTCATTTTTCTTTTTCCTTAGACTTGGTAATGAAACAGGGAGTGCTAGGCAGAAGTTTATATACTTAGTGAACTTTGATTCTTCCTTGGACTTTAAGACTAATCTAGTGTAGAATGTGATAGACAAAGCATTTTCATTGATGTTATGCAGCTTTTCAAGTTACCCAACCTAAGCAAATGAAGCTGTTAATGTTTACTCTGGCCCTTTCTCTAAAATGGTTTTGAACTTTAGAAGATTTTAAAAACTTTTAAAGGTTGATGAATGACATCAGCATTCACTAAATAAAAAATATTAATGGTTATGCAGCAGGGGGCTGCCTAGATTAGCAATGGACCTCTAATGGAAACCTGGTTTTACTTCATGACTGAATAATCACAGCAATTATTGAATAAAATATTTTCGAGGACACCTAGTTGAATTTCTTTTTTTCTGTATGATTTCTGGGAATGGGACAGACAAAGGTTTTTGTAATCCATCCAGATGGTAACCATCAGTGTTTGACAAATAATTAATACAAATACAAATTATTAATGCCATGATGAGAAACTGTGACCTCAAAGACCTTGTAATAGCAGTGAGATGTCACAGACAGACTGCACTGTGCTTTTATTAATAAATATCTCTATAAAATCATATGCAGAGTTACCAGATTTAATCAGAACTTGATACCAGCCTTACTTAACAGAATCATAAAAATTAGAGAAGGAAACCATCTATCCTGCCCTATCCTGATCTAACCTCTCATCCACACCAGTACAACACAAGATTTTTTAGAATGCTGAAGAAGCTGAACAAACACAAGTGAGCCCCAGAGCAACTGAGGATTTTCTCCAAAAGCTGTTTTCCTGCAAGAGTGACAGAAGTGGAAAAATCCCATCAGGAATGACTCCAAAGTGGACCAGGAGTAGACTGTAGTTCTCAATCTTGGCGAAATGTTGTGCTGTGAATGTATGAAACCAAGTTATGCAAATAAAGCAGTGAAGTCTTGCAGGATCCCTCACAAGCTGGCCCACTGCAAGGCAACTGCTTCGTAGGGCTCTCCCAGCCTTGCTGCAACCCCCTGCAGCCTTCTGGCCACCAACTCTGCCCTAACATCTGAGCCAGCAGAGCCCCTGCCTGCCAGCGTGCCCAGGGACTTTGCTTTCCCCTCTCTGTCAGTGACACTTCTCCTTCCCAGTCACTCCACCCAGCCCATTGCAGAGGCCTTTTAAGAATTTCACTAGAGGCCCCTTTATCTTACAGACAGCCACAGACAGTTCTTGGAGAGGTGGCAAAGCTGATGTGAAAGCTGATAGGAATCTGCCTACACTTCCCCTTGCTAGAGAGCCAGGAAACACAGAGTGCTTCCTCAGCACACAGAGGGAAACGGTAGCTCTCTTGGGTTTAGGGTTGTATGAAGATGGCCCAGCAAGTGAACAAACCAAGACAGGTAGTTCACTTTCTCTTTCTGCCCTTATTCAATGCCTGAAATACCAGATGAGCCAGATCTGTGCTGTTCTGTTTCCACCTACACCACCTAATCAGATTACTAGCAATGCGATCTGATGCCCTTTAGCTGTTGTTTCTAATAATAACAAATAATAATAGATCTTATCCAAGGTAATGTTTTAGTTTTATGTGCTTATTCACTGATGCTCTAATGGTGAAACCAAATTTCTGTTGAGGTGCAGTACCATTTCATTAAAATGGCATAAAAAGCAATACCTTTTTGGTTTTTTGAATTGTTCTTTTCCCAGCGTATAAATACCACATACATCAAGTCAAATTCACTGAAGAAATTTGGCTAAAACCACAGATAGACAAAGTTCCAAACAGCAGATATGTTGCTTGTGACAGTTCTAACTCTTAAGGTGATGTGAACTTCAAAGCACCAATGACAACATAATGATTTCATTGTGCAGTTAAGAGATGCAATTGTTGAAGAAATCAATGTTATTTCAAATCTTTAAGCATTTCTTTACCTTAAAGGAATGATTTTGGAAAGCATATTGAATATTAAAAAAAAAAACAAAAAAAACCAAAAAAACCAAAAACTTGTTTTAACAGCTCTTTGATCCAACTTTCTCTAGGACTACTAAGCCTATTCTATTCCCTGAGTAAGAAAAATTCTTCAGATCACACTTATGGCATATTTATCCATACCTAATATTATCAGTGTTTTCTATTGGTTAGAAGTCATAGCATTTAGGAAACATTCCTGCTGGTGAACTCATTCAGAGGAATAATTAATTAAACATTTCTTAAATTTCATTAAGAAATCAAAATAGAAACATTTTTCTTGGATCTATTTACTATAGGACATGGAAAAAAAATCAATGAAAAGGCTTTCAGAGGAGAAGCTTTCAATTTTTCCTAGGCAATTGGAAAGGAATTGAAAAAGGTTCCATTTTGTTTAATCACTCAATACTTACTATTCCATCATCAGTGAGCCCACCTGATTTAACAGATCACCAGTGGTGCCACTGTGGGGGATTTTTTTGGTGTCCAGTTTTATGGCTATGCTCTACACCAAGGCCTGCTCCACACTACTCCTTAGCTGTCACCACCAACCAACTAATTGCTATAGTGTCTTTCCCCCTGGGCCTCTTCAAGAACACTTCTGAAAGTTCTTGTTTTCTTTTGCAGCAGACCAAAAGATAACCTAGAATCCTTGAATTGTTCACAAAACTTAGTTATTTTTCAGCATGTGCCACCCAGAGTGGTTCAAGAGAAGCCTGTGCCCTTTCAGAATATTAATATCCTCTCATTTTGTTTTCATTCCAAGCCAGTCAATCTCCTAATGCTTTTGATTTAAGTTTTAGTGGACTGCATGTCAAGCAGAGGACATTATCCCAGTAGCTGCGCAGTGATTATCTGGGCTACAGCAGTTATTTCTGAAAGAAAGTACTGAAAAACACTTTCATAGAAATCACTGTTGTCCTTGCAAAATTACTGGGTTTTCTCATGAGTCCTAGGGCTGGATACATATATTAGCAAAAGAAAACAGCATTTAGTAACACATAGAGGTTTACTAAGTCACACTGAAAAATCCAACACTGAAAAGCACAGAGATCCTGGTTTTTAACACTGCTCTTTTCTGGCACTCTTCATGAATACTAATGCTCTCCACATTTGCCTTGATACAGTATATTTCTTAAACTTCCCTTTTTCAGATAACTAAAAGGAATATAGACCACAGCTTTTTAGAACCTGCCCCTAACTTTTATTGATGGTCTCCTATATGTTTTACACTATCAGGCCTGCACGTCTACAGTTGCTCTGCTCAGAGCATTTGGAAGTTAATAAACTTTAAATTCATTCCAGAATGTTGAATAGACTGTGAGGATTTTTAATAAGTATGAAAGTGTAATGAAATTTAAAATATTTACTTTTGAAATATCTGTTGCCGTATCTGATACAGATGACCTTATTTATCTCATACTCACATGTGTAGTCTGTTTCACTTTTTTTAATGATTCCTGTAAGATCAGAAACAAACTTGAGGCTCCTAATACAGTACTTAGAGAAGAAACTGATTTCTCACAATATAGATAAATATATCATTGCTTGCTAGTAAAAAGTTTCATATGATAAAATTATTATGAGAAGGAAAAATTACTTTAAATTGGTATCATCTTCAAGTTTTCTTTATCAAATCTTACTTTGTCATGGTGAACAACCAATTTTCGTCAAGTAATTGCTCATAAGAATAATTATGATTTTATTTCAGATAGTTTTGTGGGCAAAGTTTACAAAATCTTTCAGAATAATCAAGACCTCTTGCATATAGGGAGGACCTAGTCTTATGTTTTTACTCAGCTTCTAAAAGATGATTATAAAAAGTGTCTACCATTAGGTTAAAAGTTCATCCATTGGGGTACTCTCAACAGCAATAGAAACACAGAGAATTCCCTGCTTCTAGTAATTCTGAAATTGACACCAAAATCAAAGACACTTATAAAAGTATAATTTTGGGGCTAAGCACAGCAAAAGTCAGACAATCTACCCTTCAGATGTTGTAATAATTTTAATGAGAGATGGAAGGATGCTCTTGTTTTCACTTCTCTGATTCTACTAATACATGGCTGTAATTCATTAATTCAGGGTCAGACAATGGGCCTCTGAGCAATTATTCCCATGAGTGGTCTCATAGAATTCAATGTCCTCATTTAATGTGCCATTAAAAAGGTACATGGGTGCATCTAACTAAAGCAAACATTAATTCACTGCTACACAGCAGATAGTACTGTGAATTCTCTGAAATCAGACACTATCTACTGAGAAAAATAAGACTAGAAAATGGTTTCATGAATTTCCCTTATAGAAGTAAAGATTTTGCTGCAAAAAACTTAAGCCTTATGCTATGTTCAGAAAACCAGGATACTTAGATCTTTTCCGAATTTTATAGAGACTGCTTTCTAAAGTTTAGACAGATTCAGGACAATGGCAATAAGGGAAAAATTTAATACTTAAGCATTGCACTGGAGGAGTACAAGGAGGAAGCAAACACCAAATCAGGCAGGCACACGGGCATCTCAGTCTCTGCTGTGATCTCAATAATTCTGATAGCAGCCACCATAGTCATGCACCTTGTTTAGAAGTATATCAGGAGTAGTATGAATCTCTGTTTAAGTACAGCATAACCCCGGTTCCTTTCTTAGAGGAATTAGTTGTTTTCTTATTCCTGATCAGTTCTTCTAGTCCAATACTCTCAAAATATATAAATTTTTAACTCAATAAACAAAATGACAGAACGTTAATGTGATGATGAAAACCGAGATCCAAAGAAATTATTTTCTACCTGCCTCTCTGTCTTTCTCTATTGCACACCTTATGACCAAAATTTTGCTGGTAGGTTTAGGATGTTGCCTGAAAGATGCTATAAACCCCAAAGTAACAAGCTAATGCCCAAACCACCTCCATCTGCCCATTTCTTTTATATATATTAGAGCACACATTTCCAAAAAAAACAAACAGAAGAGACATAGACACCGCTTGATTGCTTCTACATTGGTGCAGTTCACGTGCCCTGTTGAAGGAAGGCTTTTTTTTTGTCATTGTACTGCACAGAGAGATTTGGAAATGTACTGTATTCTCTAGCTTTATGTAGCAGCCTGGTGACTTCCTCAGCACAAACTAAAATCTAAAGGCCACATTACACAGTCATTTCAGGAATCTCAAATCTTTGCAGCTAAGATACCAAGTAGGCCTACAAGTCACTGCCTATTTTCTTCCTAGTCAAGGATATGATGTCCAATATATTTTAGAGAGATATGTCCTTCATGGCTGAAGACAAAGGCTAATGCGGATGAAATTAGCATAGATTAGCATCATCCAGTTTTAAAAGGTGTTGAGGGAGTGTAAGTCAAGCCCAAAACCCAGAATTTCATCACTATCTCATCATGCAACACCTGGAAAGATCCTCCCTTGCCTCATGTTAATTTGAGCCAAAATATTACTTCACTCCCAAGGGAGCATTTCTTTGCCATGTTCTTTACTGAGATATGTATAAATCAGACTGAATATATTAGTTCTGTAGCTGGCACGCATATGCCAAAGTATTAATGGAAATATTAATTACCATTAATACTGGACAGTGTAGTGGGCAACACAGAGGCATAGAGATGTTATTTGCTAATGTATTTTTGTAGCCAGTGAAGTTCTGGTGTCACAAAAAGATGTTTCTCCAGTGGGTGATTAAGAGCAAGCACCTGACCCTGTATTCTGAAATGAACTTTGCAGATCCTCCTGCCTTCACCAGTGAAGTTTCCCTTTAGCAGTATCCCCTTTAAGGCCCTGAGGACAAAATCTTTGTAGAAATGTTCACAAGATAAATCAGGGTTGAGAGAAAAAGCATCACTTCTTTGAAGAGCGTTGCATTACAGTTATTGATAAATGTTATTTTCACAAATAATGCTCTAGGAGTTGTTGTCCATTCTTTCTTTTCAAATGTTTAACATGCACATAAATGTAAGTAGCCTTTGTGAATCCTCTGCCATTTCTTTACCAGAAAAATATTATCAAAATATTACTTTTTTTTTACATTATTCCTAGAAAGGATTTCATATGGAAAGTGACATTTCTCATCTCTGTTCCTGAAATTATTCAACTGGGTGCAGCTTGCCCTCAGGAAAGACAAGTAGAGCCCACCCTTGCTTCAGTATAAGACACTGGAGAAACTACTATACTGTAGAAGCTTTGACTTTTTTAGCTGAGGTAGACAAACCTTAGAGCAAAACTTTAAAAAGCCTTCTAGGGTCTAAAGAATCCTCATATCCATAATCCTGCATGGGAATTATTACCTCCAATGAGTTAGGCACCAAACCTGGTGCTGGGCTAGAAACTCAAATGCTATTCATACCACTTAAAACAGCTGTGTCACACCACATTGGAGTGCTTTCCTGTAATATTTCTTGACAGAAGCAACTGAAGAGGAGAATAATCCACTGATAGTACTGCTTTAGCCTCTGAAATATGACATGTGCTTGAATCACCCAATGAAATTTTCTTTTACGAACAGCAAGATGGAATTCCACAAAATACTTACAGTTCTTTGCATTAGTAGAGGAGTTTCAGAACAACCTATCCCTTCATCATTGAAACTTGATTCCATATTGATTATGTCTTCAATAACCTCCTCCATCTGCAAAAATAATAATTGAAGACCAATCGTTATAAATAATAATGGAAAATCTAACTATGAAAATACAGAGGAAAAAATCTTGATTATTTATTACATCAATACAACAATTTCAGGAGTTTATATCTCCAAACCCACATAATTCAAGCACTTTAAAACAATATTGACATATTTTACTTCTTGTGAAAACAGTTTTTGTGGTTTAACAAGTTTTTTCTTTCCTCCCGGACAACAGCCCATTCCCCTTTTTTAAGCTCTTATTGCAACACCAGGATCAGATGACAGAAGTGCATTGCTAAGTTGTAACTGTGATCTGTCACCTTCATCAAATGTGTCATATCCACAGTGTATTCTTGCACCGGTGCAGGAAGTCAGAAAGAAATATGTGGTTCTGCAAGACCATGAGTCACTCCAGAGCTGGTGTTGCACACTGCTCCCCAGATTCAGCAGGCAGAGGTTTGTGTTGGTTTGGGCAGGACACTGGATACCTCTCCAGCTCACCTTCTGCTCCTATGTTTGTTCTGATCTGAATCAAAAGCTACTGAAGTAAATGAAATAGCTAATTAATAACCTGGGATGACACCGAGTACTTTGATGACATATAGACACATGCAGATTTGGATAAGGTACAGCATGAGTTTTCAGTGATATTTTTGGGCTGATTCTGCTCACAAAGTAACACTGGGAAAGATCCCAAGGTGAACTTTACACAGCTTATTGTCTGCTGAAGTAGCTGACTCATGCTCTTAGGAGCTGTCTGAAGATCTGGAGGAAATGCAGAGGGACCTGTGCAACTAAAGAAAGTGTCACACAGGTCAGGGACTTTTCAGCACAAATTTTAAGGCCATGTGGCACAGCACAGCTCATACATACACTCCCTTCCCCCTCCAAAAAAATATACATGTGCTCTCCAAGGAACCCATGTTGTGCCCAGCTACATGTAGGAAAGTATTGTGTTGGCCAATAGGATGCCAGGAAAACCCCACAATTGGAGAATACGGATGAATACAGTTCAGTGCACCAACCTGTCTGTTAGCTCTGTATTATTTATTAATGTACCTACAGCTGACACTGGACCACAGGACACATCTGCAACTGGGAAATTGTGCTGTGCCAGTCATGTCCCTGAGCTTTGGGATGGGATGAATAAAATTATTGGAGTAATGTCTACAAGGACTTTGGCTTGTGTCAGCTATGAGTCTCAAAGGCATCATCAGATACAGTTCAGAAGAAAGGCTTACAAGCAGCAGCCTCACTCTTGAGGACAGAAAGTGGTGTTAGGGCAGGCACCACTTGTTGCTTGTCAGATACCTGAAGTGCCTGAGAATGGCTCTAGCATGCTGAACTTGCCAACACAGAGGTGACCACAGAGGCCTCCCCAAAGACCACCTGAAACAGTCTTTGCAGACTATTGACTCCAGCAATCCATAAACCTAACGCAAAATGTCAGTCATCAGTGCATAAGAAATGGAAGGGCCCCTGATGAGCTCTCTGGCAGCTCCGGGTTGTTTTTTTTTTCCAGTTTCCTAAAACTTAGCTGTATAACTTCCAAGTGCTCAAATTCCTCTCTGCAGTTAAAACCCAAGATGTGACACGGCATCTCCATTTTATCTACATCTCACACTGACTGAGATTCTGACACTGTATAATAGCTGTACCTCTATTAAAATAGATGGTGACACTAAAGTTAGCATGCCTAAGCCAATTTACCCAAGATAACCCATATATAAATGTATCAGCTAACTGAAAAATGAATGGAAGGTTATTTCAGTTACATCTTTAAGGTAATTAGTATTTAACTTTGATATGTAGCTAGGATAATACTTTTAGACTGAAATAACTGTCATCTGAAAAAAAAAAGTTTTGCATTGCAAAGTATATATCAAAAAAAGTTACAGCAATATATGAGATATAGATAAAAAGATGCAACAGTACATTTTAACTCGCAGTAACTTAGAAGCCTGATCATGCAATAAGCTATTCACAGACATTCAAGGGAATCACTCATGTAGTTTAAAAGGATTCAGGGAGCAAGTGCTACATCCAGAGGCCTCATGAAATGACAGAGAGCAATCTCTTGCCCACTATCAACACAGCATGGGCAATGTAATATTTTTAAGAAGTATGCCAAGCCCATTTCCCCATTCCTTTTGCCAACTTGGCCCTACCGCATTTTCGTTTTCTCCTCCAAGGGCCAGCAGCTTGGTAACGGGGCTCTCAGCTGTGCCAATGTCACTGGCAGGAGGCATGTGTCCGTTTCTGAGGATGGAGGTCACTCCTGCGGGCTGGATCGTGTGGGAGTGGGACAAGGAGACCGTCTGGCTGGACAGCTTGGTGTCGAGGGTCAGGTACTGCTTCACCTGGTGCCTCTGGCTTTGTTGTATGTGGTATCTAGACTGATTTTCCAAATGTGTTTGTACCTGGGAAGGAATAGAAATAATTGCTAAAGTTTTTAATTAATGGTACCTGTATTTGCCCATAAGCCCTTAAAAATTTCAAAACAATAAATTCCACAAAACACCTCAAATTGGGTTTTTTTCAGTTTTGCATACTTGCACAGTTCTTACTTGGGTACTATTTTTCCCTAAAACAGCTGAATAAATCTTCTAAATAAGAATCAAAGAAAAATAGATTTAGAAAATATAAGCATAATCCTGACAAAAGAGCAGAAGCCTGCTACACATTTTTCTCTTCTCATTTACAGATGGTCTCTGTTGAAATCACTGATCATTGCAATCAAACCTACATAAAACTACATATATGTATAGAAAATATTATACTTTAAAATTAGTATTACAATGTATCTTTTGTACTTGCAATAAACATAATCCAACCAACCTCAAGCAATATCAACAGCAGCAGATATTCACTCAAATCTAAATCCACCTATGGCTCACCTTGTAATAAATACAGTCAGTTAAATGAGGCATTGCTGCACAAAACGAAACAAAACAAAAAAAAAAGGAAACAACTAAAATAAAAATGTCCAAGTTATAGTCCTGGATGACTATCCTCAAATCACACAGTAGTCTTCTTGAAGTGCCTCTTGAAGACAGATCACTTTTTTGAGTTGGTAGCACTTTATAAACTGAGTGGTCATGCAAAAAATGGATAATTGAGTAAGACTTTGGGCCATCCTTTGATTCCAGAGATTGACAGTTGCTACTTCAAACAGCTCCCATTTCAGATCAATGTCACATTCCTGCAATTTAACCGTCAGAGGAGCACTGCATACACAAACCTCACTGTCATTTCAGCCCTGTGGCTTTCTCCACTTCCTATGGCATGACTGGTCACAGATTTCTTGTAATAGATTTTTCTCAAGTGGCCTCTGTGTAAGCATGATTAATATTTGTTAAATAATAGCAAGACTTGCTTTGCAGCTCTTTTTTCTCCAAAAAAAATTTCAGTCATTTAAACAAACTTCTTTTTAATTCCCCTGACATACATAAGGAGGGATAAATAGCCCATAAAAGGGAGTTGCATTTAAACTAGCTGTATTTTTTAACAATATTGCACTACCTACTTTATTTTTAATCATATTATGGTGGCATGTCTAGAGATATTTTATTTATGTTTCTTTAAACTAATTTTCAAGTCGTATAAAAAGGTTAAGCCAGCCAGTAATGAATATAATATTAATTATTTTGATGTAAGCCTTAAAGTTATTAAATAATATTCCATTCAAATATTGATATAATACCTTATATATCATTTAGTTTTCTAGCTGTTTTATGTTAGGAAAGTATGTGTCCCATATAAGGTTTTAAAAACTACATATGTGTTTGGGATTTAATTAAATTATTATATTACTTGTCTTAACTAAGATCCTTTTTGCTATTAGTAGAAAGTGCATAATGTACTGTTAATTTAAGCTCTGATTTATCATGTGCAAGGACACATGTGAACCATCCCAAATAATTCATATTCTTATGCATCTGCTTAGTCCTTCATCTTCAGTGAGAGTTAAGCTCATACTGAAAGTTAGACACTCAAGCAGTTTCTTAAATTAGAATCTGAACATGAAATCCACTGCATGTCAGTTTATTATGAGTATCTATCCTGGGCAAAATACAATATGCTGAAGGGAAGAAAATCTGTCCTGTAGCACGGTCACAGAAGGGTTTTGCTGTGCAATCTGTTTTTCTGCCCCTATGTGAGAAACACTCAGACACTTCAGGCTTCTGCATCGTTTCAGGGTTACTGAATGAGCCCAGGCAAAGGGAAGCCAACGCAGACCCCTGCAGTGCCTCAGCTGATGAAGATGTCTTCTCAGCCGTGCAGAGCATTGCAGCCAACAGCTCTGAAATCACAGCTGCTTTGCATGGCTCGGATGGGAGTGGGATCAATGTATACTCTACAAATGCATCTATTGCATGTCACTCCACCTATTGTTTTCTCTTAAATCTGTCTGATGATCACTCCATAATGAGCAACAAATTGAATTAGAAATTCTGCAGGCCTCTCTGAGGCATGAAATCCATAATATCACATATCTTGAAATTAAATAGGAAATATAAGAAATTCGCAATGCTTGGAGTGTCTAGTACCATGTTTTAAAGTTTGATATTTAAAAGGCATTTCAATAAGGAAGTGAGTTGTGTCATAAGATGATTGTGAAAACTCACTTTATTCCCCTGGATTTCAGATTCAGCAGCAGAACAAAACCTCTGTACAACCCAATTCCCTAGTGAACCACCATAGGCCATCCCACCAGGCCAGAGAAGGTTCTATTAAAGACAACCAGATAACTGCTAATGAATTTAAAAACTAAGTTATAGGGAGTGTTTATTTTTTATTATATTCTTTCAGTGCTTATATACTGTCAGAACTGTCCTGAACTTCCAAACCCAGGAAAAGTATTGAAAGCCTCACTGATGGGATCTATTGCTGTGCTTTTGCAAACCTCCCCATCCTCTTTATTGTTGCAGCCATTACAAAGCAGAACCCTCAAGGTTAAAAAGGGATCTATGGCCTGATTTTCAAAAGATACCTAAAGGTGCAGTCTCTGATTGTCTCTATATCTCTAAATCTTAGAGCTCAATGCTAATAACATGAAGAAACTTTTGATAGTCAAGCCACTGTGCAAAAGCAAAGAAGAGCTGGGCTTATTTTTATAATCTTACTGATAGTGTATAATCAATGGAGGAGAAAAGTCATGATTTTCCAAAGGAATAATAAGATTGCAAAGTCAAGGTCTCAAAAATTAGGATAGTTAAAACTACCCAGGTATTGTGACAAGCAGAAACTCAAAACTTACTAACTTTATGAAACAAATCAGCAAGTGTCAAATACCAAGTATGACCAGTTTGTTCTCCACTAGGATGCTAGGCAAGTTTTATTGTGTGGTATCAGTATTTTTAAGTTCAGTATAACTTTTCTGAAAGTTTTAGATTAAATAAACTATTCTGAACAACTGTTCCCATAATTACAAGCATTAAAAAATGACTTGGGTTTGAGTTTCGTTTTTATGGTGTAAAAAGAGTGGCTGAGCACTGGCACAGGTTGCCCAGAGAGGTTGTGGGATCTCCACCTGGGGAGATTTTCATAACTTAACTGGACAAGGCCATGAGCACCTAAGGAAGCAAATGATATATAGAAAAAGCCAGGTAAATTTGATTTGGTGGTTTAAATATTAAAATTCTGGATAATTATAATTAAGTCTAGGGGGGAAATGGTATCAAGCTAGGGGGTTAGTGAAATAAACACAAAAAAAAGCAAAATAACTGGAAGATCACTCCTGCACATGAGTAATCACACAAGTAAAACAGCACAGAAAAACATTATCATCTGCTTAGAGATTTTAGATCCATTAGACAAAGTCCTTCCACTCAAAATTGGAAAAAAAGTACAAAAATTCTAGAGTAGAAGCATTTTTACTTCACCCGTTAATCCTGATGTGGTATTCTCCTGCAGTGTTAGGAGACTAATTTTCTAATTTCTTATATTTTAAGAAGTTCTTATAATCTGTGAGAATGTTTTATGAGAGAGTATGTGAAATTTTAAGGTGAGGGTATCTGAGCCTCTACAATCTAGGAGTCCTCCCAGCTATAGAAAACACCAAAGGTTCTTTGGACCAAGGACCTGCAATGTTGATCTTGAAAGACTCTTTACAGTCACAACAGTTGCATTCCCTTTTTTTTTTTTTTTTTTTAATTTTCTCTGGGTCAATGAGTACTTAATTATTTGTTTCAAGTAAAACAGCTTTTTTTTTTTTTAATTTTCTCTGGGTCAATGAATACTTAATTATTTGTTTAAAGTAAAACAGCTTTAAAGGAGGACACTGAAATGGTTTTCAGTGTAGAGCATCCAAGATGCTGCTAGCTCTGTGGAACCTGGGGGTTTTTTGACAAAAATCAAGCAGTATGATTTGATGAGTTTGTGTTTCTCCTCCTAGGTATTCTCTTGCATCAGCTGTGGGCATGTAGTTTAAATGCTAATTATTTAAGATTTCAGATTTATGCTGAAGGACAGGATGAGGTCCAACAGCAAATAGATTATCCACACACTTTTAGGCACTGCTTTTGTTATCTGGCTTTCATAACTATGGAGAAAATAGAGCTTATTCAGAAACAGAGAGATCAAGCATTCGGGGAACTGGAATCATCCAGCCCAAACTCAACTACTACAATTACGCAAGAACAAACCTAGAACAGGAAAAAAACCTTTGAGATCAATTTTTTAATCCAGGAATACCCCAGTGCATCTGTAACTGACTGTACCTATTTGTATTTTATGTCCCACTGACAAGCCTGTTCTGAGAACAAGAACATAATAGCCTTTCAGAATGACAGATGCATATTGGAACTTCTTCAATTGCTCTTTCTAAATTGATAACTTACCATGGTGTTGTAAAGCTGTGGTAGGGTTGTGTAACATCTTTTCCTACATTTACACGAATTTTACTTTCATTTCTAATATATTGCACAATGGCATAACTAGGCCTTTTCTAGTTTTTTTATACAGACTACCTTATATTTATATATTTATATACTTTATATTTATATATTAACTTTTATAGTTGTTGACGACATTTTTTTTATTAGTAAAAGAATACCTAGCATGCCAAAAGTAAGAAAGAAGGCATATTTAGGGGTCCTACAGGAGGCATGAACAATGTAAATGAAATTCAAGTAAGTAATTCCAGCACTGCTACATCTTGTATTGGTATCCTATGAAGGGCAAGCAGGTGACACTCATAGGCTGCTTGTCCCACCATCAGTCATGGGAGAAATAATAGAAAAATTGAAAAGAGACTCAATTATTAAATTATTAAAATATTGGAATATAATTAATACTAGTCAACGTAGTTCTGTTCAAAATAAGCCTTGTCAAACAAATCTACTTCTGTTCTTTGATGAGATTTCAAGTTAGGTTGCCAAAGGTAACCATGTAGGTTACACTCCACTTTTGTACACCTTTTGACTTAGTATCAGTCAATATTCTTATTTAAAATATAGCACTACACAATATTAATAAAGCATGTTTTAACTAGATTAAGAATTGGCTAATGAACACGCATAAGAAAGTAACGTGCAAACATCTGGCACCAGAAAGAGGGACTCTTCAGTCTTGTACTACTCAACATTCCCATCATTGAGTTGGGACTAATGAAAAATAAAACTAACTAAAAGCAATAAGTATTTTTTAAAGAAGTGATCCCATTGAAAGTAAATGTGTTCTCTCTCAGTCAAATAAACATCTGCATATGTTGAAGGAAGGAATCCAGGATTCAACAAGAGATAAAGCTGAATGGAGAAAACATTAGAAGAAACGAGTCTGCAAAAAATTAGGGGGTTTAATAAAGCAGCAACTCAGCAGGGATGTCCAGGTGATGCTATAATAAGGGAAGATGGCATAAAGGAAGTAGTGAATAGGAACCTTGTTTTACTCTGCCTTTATTTATTGCTCTGGAAAGAGATCAAGAATGGAATCCTAAAAATCTTTCTACTCCAAAAATTTTCAAAGCACCGTTGAAAAAAAAATTGAAATTATGAAGAAGAAAGCTATTGAAGTACTTGCAGATCAAAATTAAGGTGATTCAACAAAAGTTTAAAGAAATTCAGCATTCAGCTACATTCTTGTCAAATTGAAATTTGTGAAAATTGTGGGAGACACTGAATGTAAGAGTCTTTCAGCTAGCACAGAAAACATGGCAAGAGCCATTGGCCACAAGCTGATGTTTGGCAAGTGTGTATCAGAAATGATGTGACTAATCCAGTAAAATACTCAAAAGAAAATCCTCTGCTGTTTTCTTCAAACTAAGGGTTGATGACTTTTTGGAAGAGATGCATTAGCCAAGTAGAAGATGTATTTTTATCAAACACGTTCTGGGACTCAAAGCCCAGCTCTGGCATAATAACTGAAACAAAAAAACCTATGATGGAGCTAGAATGGGCGGTCTAATAGCCCTTTCTGTGTTTAAATGTTATGGATTTTAAGATCTGAGAACTGGCTATTATAAAGCTTACTTTTCCTTTGATAAAAAATCACTCTGAATTTACATATAGTTTAAATCTCTCCTGCAAAGCATATATATATATATATATATATGATATATATATATGGCCTATATATATGTGGCATATATATGGACATAGTATAGTGAACAGAACTCAGTGGACTTCATTACATTTTGCCATTTATGCTAGATGTTAATTTGTTCCTGTGTTTTTAATAGCTTTTGAAGTACAATTTCTCACTCTGATGGGATTGTGTCATTTATCATTAGGCCTGAACACAACACCTCTCTGAAATGGCTTGAGTTATGGGGCTTCATGTTCTTTTCAGCCGCTGTACCAGAAAATAAGCATCTAATTATGAAGTTTTTAATTATTAAAATGTTCAGTAAGTACCCAAAATGTCTATTTCCATTTTAAGATAAGAAACACAGTCACAACACAGACTATTTTAGCACTTTTTCTGAGAACTTTCAAATGGATTTTAACCGTTAGAAAAGAAAGTATTTTTAGTGATGAAATAATCCTTTGTAACTTCTATTACAAATTAACATCAGTTGTTTGTTTGTCCTGCTCTTTCTATTAGACTTTTTGAGAGAAGTGTATTTATGAAATGAATTCATAATAAAATGAAATTTCAGTTTAAGTTAGCAATTATGCACTTCTGTTCTGTCTTGAAAACTATCACCAAATAATGTAGCTGTTCACTTTAATGTTTAGTTTATAAAAGCATGTGTGATTATGTCAATTAATTACTTAAGCTAAACACAGTAATTAATTTTTAAATGTGAATATTTTTTTTCTTGGAACCTTGATCTAGATGAGACCTTCTCCATTAATATGCATGAAGAGAGAATACAAAGCAACAAGACATCCAGTCTGGCAACTCACAGCTCAGTTTAGATGCTGTTTTACAGTAGCTTTCAAATTAAGAAAAAATTCTCATGTGACACTAATGCACTATTATTCATCTTATTTAACCTTTGACATCACATTCGTCAGGAACTCGTGAAAGTCCTTCCAAGGGTGAAGAGACTGAAGAAGAAACATTTTAAAGTTCTTTGATAAAGGCCGTGACTTCAACAATAACTACTGCTTTTGTATTTTGCTATCTCAAGGTCTAAAAATAGTCGATAATTATGTGTGGGGTAGGATGGGAGCAATCAGAAATTTTCCATCATGCTGCCAAGCATTATGAAAAGCAAAAGGAATGTGGGAGCACAGGAACTGCAGAATAGACTTTGCAGAAACCAGTGCTGGGTAAGGAAAATTTCTCTGCACAGCATAGGCAGCAGAACAGAGTTTCTCTCAGGGAGAAGAAGGCAGCAGAGCTCTGAAGGCTGTGGCTATTAGAGGAATTATCTTACAGCTAGCAGAGTCCTGTCAAATCCCCATGCAGATACAGAGATTTTGACAGAGTTTCTCCATTGTGGCATTCTCTGGCACTCACAAGCAATGAGGGAGCTCAGTCCTTTCAGGTATTTCTCTCTGCTAACCTCCTTGTGCAATCAGAAATGAGTTGGGGGAAGCCGACAGCCTGCACTGAGCAGCTACAGAGGCAATATCAAAGCCAGCACTTCCATTGGCACCGGTGTACCCGAGACACTCCTGGCTTCTTAATTGAACTCCCACAGTTAAGATACACACAGCTCTGATGGCTCCTTATCCATCACCAGATTGACTTCTGAAGAAAGGATCCCCAAGGTCTTAAGGCCACCTTGTCATGTTTTAAAATAACAATGAGTCTAGTTGACTTTGTGGTCTTCACTGGCAGAAAAGACTCAAGTTTTTTCACATTGCACTATAAAAACAGACTATAAAGTTAAGCAAAGCAAACTACAGGAAGTATTTTACAAAAATATCTCTTTGATTTCAGTTTGAATTTAAGCTGAAAATCTAAACTGTGAATAAAATCAACCATTACAGTTAAAAAGCCTCACAAGCACAACAAGGCACCACAATCAAATTATGAAACTCCAGCTAATATCCTTACTTTAGCTCTGCACAGTGACACTGTCCATGCACTCACTGATTCATGATTCTGTGAATACAATAAATCTTTATTATTCCAGTTTCTCTTTATTGTTGGTATCACTAGAGGACAGGGAATAAGACCCTTACACTTGAAGAATGGGAAGACATTTCTTGTACAGCTAGCTATTTTTAAAGGGCTAGGTCCTGATACCTCTACTTGTCAACTTGTCTCTGTCTCCAGAAGTCATTCAAATTAGGCCAGCTAGAAAGGTGCTATTAATGGAGAAAAGGGCATCATACACATATTCAAGAAAAATCTGTATTGCAAATGGAAAGCACTATATTCTGGTTGTTATTTTAAAATAGTCTGCTAATCAACTTCCACCGGTGCAGTTTTTTCTGTTCTTATAGAAGAAACAAAACAGAAGCATTAAAAGCTTTGTATTTGTCAACTGCAACTAGCAAAGATCGATAAAAATTGTGGCTAAAGCAGCATGGGAATTCCATAACTAGAATGATATTTTTTATTCAGAGTCAAGATTTTCTGATAAGCATAATACATAAAAAGAAATATACTCCAAAATATGAGATTACTAGAATGCAGGCTGATGCAATAATCAGTATGAATGAAAATGTTTGTGGACATAAAAGTTTTTATGTTAATGTCAGCATTTTTAACTATTTAACTTCACACTTGGAAGAGGCAAAAGATGACTATATTATCAAGATCCACACCACCTATTTTGTGATATATATAGATGAAGCCTGAAGAGAACTGGTAGGTATGTGTACTGCCTTAATATGTAAATGAAAGTGTCAGGTGGCTGAACTTTAAAATGAGTGAACCAAAAGAAAAAAGATCACTGGGTTTAATGGCTACTTTAGTAAATTCCTGAATAGTTTCTAAAGTTTCTTGATTTGTTCTTTGATTTCTAATTGTTTTCATTTTCTCACTTGCATATCACTTTCAGAGTTAAGAACTCAGAGAGAAGCATGAAGAGGGAACAAGAAGTAATAGGTTCTCACTGTTTGCATCGTTTGAGATGCAATGATGGCATTAATATCCCTCCTGTTCAGTTACAGACAGCAAAGAATCCTGATATGTGAGGATATGGACATCAAACATAACATGGAAAAAAGCAAAATTGTAAGAGGAGAAAATAGTACTTTAGCTTTTGAGAATACTGATATTTCTGAGAGAGGGTAATGTGAGGTTTTTTCCTTACTTCTTCATTCCTTTGGACAAGCAGTGTTTGCACACAAGGAATAACACTCATAATGCACTTCACAGTAACATTGTCATGTTTTGGCTGCACAAGCTAAAGAAGAAAAAGGCAAAAGAGGAACACAGTAAGCCTACTTCTGGCATGCTGCTTTTCCTCAAAGATACAGTAAATTCAAAAAGTTGAGTGATTTTTGGATAAAACCACTATGTTTGTCTATTTCTAGTATGAAAGACTCATGACTACATGATAAGGGAGATACATCAACCTTCCCAAAAAAGTGAAACCCATTGCCTGAAAACAGGATCAGTTTTTTTTAAAATGGTAACAATTTCACCACCAGATGACAGCACTGCTTATTACTAACCCCTTTCTTGTGTGTTTCAGTCCTCCCTCATTTTGAAACAAACTGTATTGAGTTATGCACTCTTCAGCCCATGAACTGCAAGAATGGGGGAAACAAAGCCTGTGGCACAAGGGGGTTTGGTGAGGTTGTCACATCAGGGAGGCTAATCTGTTGGACAAGCTATTTTAAGTCTGTGATGGCTTATAGCTTCTGTAAAGACACAGACAAAACCAGCTTCAGCCTACAAAATGTGCTTTCTATTGCTTTCTTCAGTCTCAGAACGAAAAAGAGAGCAAGAGGGGAAGCTTTCAAAGTAGGTATCTTGGGTTCAGCTTCAAAACACAGTTTCTGTGAAATCAAGGCAGCAACATCATTTTGAGCCAGCTTAGGACCTATCCACAAAGCAGGCTTTCATACAAGGGGGGGCAGACTGGGTTAGGTGACAGCAATAGGTGTCATTTCCATCAAAACCTGAAATGGCACATCAAGGATAGCTGTGTGAGAAAAAAATAACAAAAAATTATTTCATATCATTTGTTAAGAACATTTTCCTTTTTTTTTTCTTTAATCCACCTGGCCCATTTTGTGTTCAAATATATTTTATGATGACTGGCGATGAGTCTGACCATGTTCACACTTCAGGATGCTGTTGCCCTGCTGTTCATGGGTTTAGCAAACATTAGCTTCAGGACCTAAACACCAGCTACAAATCAATATATTCTTTCAGCAATGCACTTCCACTTAAGTTCTGAGAGTAGTAACAGTGGATTTACAGTGCAGTTATTATGTGGTCCTTGAAATATTTCAATAATTTCATAGGATTTGTGTTTGCCACTATACTTAAAATAAAAGGCAAATAAGAATTCTAGATGTTAGTAAAAAACCACCAGATATTAGAAGAAATTGTAATTAATGCAAATTTTTACTTAAAATTGTATACTTTATTTTGAGGAGTGTTTTCTGACCTATAGTTTTGCATGTTTGTGTCTGAAAAGATACTGTTCTGCCTCACACCAACAAATACCTGCTAAAGCCAAGAATTCATTCGGGAAACAACTTACAGAGTGCCAGGCTTATGTTTTGCTGCACTCCACAGTTGACAAGAAATCTCACAAAAACAGCATAATTGGTACTTTCAGAACCAAACTGAGCATGTGGTCTTGCCTTTTGACATGTATTTAAGCTAATCTTAATTCACAATATGTTCCATCCAGCAGTAATTGCATGAGCAAAAACAAAAAAAAAAAAAAAAAAAAAAAAGAGTAGATATTAATACCATTTCTAACATACAGCAGATCAAAATCCACTTCTACTTGCAATTAGCTGAATTCTGAAATCAGCCTTGAAGAAACATTAGAACAAGACCTGCTGTAAAAACACCATAAATAGAATCAAAAGGCATCCTAGCAGAAACAAGTACATGTCCTTCCATGGTAGAGTTCTACTTTACATCATTTACATTTCAATTCAGGTACAGCAAACATCTGTGCATTAAGTAGACACTACAGAATAGGAGCTGGAGGAGTGATATTAGGGTAAGCTGAAACTAGTTAACAGTTTTCAGCCAATATCCACTAAATAAAAACATGTTAATTGACAAAAGATGATTGATTTTACTGCAACTCCCACTTAGTTTAAATGAGAGCTCTGTGGGAATATAGAATTAAAGATTAGTCTGGTAAAGCATTATTAGGAGCATTAATTATAAGCAGTATTGTGCAGAACAATTCTTTCAAATGCAATGGTCCCTGTGTGGAAAGAAACACACAAGTTTAAAATAAGTTGGAATTGTCTAGAAAAATTATTGTCATAGCTCTGTAATTGTGCGAAATCTTTTGGCCACCAAAATTAATTTTTTAAAATATGAAAGTAAGGATATTTAATAAAGGTAACAATATTTTAAAGAGTCTCTGGTGTGTTGCCACAGCCCTCTCTGCAGGAAAACATGTCGCAGCATTTGTACTGCAACAAAGTGGTGTGCTGTGAATATTAACACTCAGATTTAGTGAGAATATAAGTATTAACAAATTAATTTAATTATCAAGAGAGCTAATTAGCATTTATCAGCCTAATCTGGAGGCCATGTTATGGAAAGAAGGCAAACTGTAATCTCTTTGGTCTTCCTTAAGAAGATGGCAGATAAAACTATGATTCTGTCACACATGAAAAATAAAGCGAGAACTGATAAGCCTGATTTTCTTCACAAAGCTGAAGTGCAGAAGCATTGGTTTGCCAGCATAGTTTTCTACTATACTTCCACCAATTTTATCACCTATAAAAAACAGCATTGCCCCAGAGCCCAGGTACCCAAACAGAGCAGGGCAAACAAGAAAAGACTAATACAATTCTAGCCATGAATAATGTATGTCACTCCTTGTGTGTATTCGCTTGGTTCAAGAATGAGACAGGAGAAGTGGTTCATCAGGGTATTTCCTCAACTCTGGCTGGAATTTCAGTTGAAGAAGAATAAATGATACATGCTTCTAAGGAAAGAAACTTCCTATCTGTGTCTTAAATGCATTATTAACTGAAAAATAGATGCTGAAAGAAATCAATAGTGTAATAGCATGACAAGTAGCAAAAGTTATATGTGTAGAATGTAATACAGTGTGGGCTGGTATCACACAGTCTCTATCAACAGGAACACTTGAAGAGGGAAGTAAATAAATCCTCAGTTTGGATAAACAAATTTTGGTAATTATTACTAAAGGTGGGATGGGTAAAAGCTCATGCTAAGGATTATCAACCAAGCACAAAGTCAAATCATAAGTAGCTAAACTAATTAAATTAGGATACTCACTTTAAATTCTGAGTGGTATCAATTGGTAGAATGGTTACATCAAAACCGACATCACAGAGATAAAAAAACACCACTTTGCTGCACAGCCTAAAGTCTGACCTATAAATAGACCAATGTCTGAGACCATTCTTGCAGAGTGTTCCCACTGTAGATTGAAATTACCAGCAGATTGTCCTGCTAAAGCAACACCCCCACATATCAATGAAGGGAAAACTCTATGGCCCACATGGCAAAGCTATTGCATCAGACCATTCAGATCTTCTGTGGGACATTGACAGGAGTAGAAGTAGAATCTGGCTTGCTTATGGTGAGTAAGCATCAGAAAGCCAATAGGTAAAATACAATGCAAGAGTTAGCATTCCAGTTTTCAAATCTATCTACTCCTGATGTTGTGCAAAATGATAATGTAAAGAAACGTAAGATTGTGCAAAACAAGAGAAATCAGTGAGTACTCCACATGCCATACTGCCCTCAGTCATATGAGATGGTATAAAGAGCTAATGAGTTACTGAAAAGTAATCTTAAACTACACAAGGTTCAATGAAATATATGACTTCCCAAAGTACTGCATCAATTAAATGATTGATAAGGGCCTACTGGAAGCCTCATAAACCAAGAAATCTTTGGGAAAAATGAGCTTAATATTTCATCTAGAAAGAGAATATCAGCAAGAGCAATCTGTGATGGTCAATCTAACACCCATCAGTACTGTGCCTATGACCTTAGCTAAACCTCATGGTTTAAAAGTGGGCTTTTCTTCTGGTCCTTCACTCATGGCCAGCATCCTGGAAGGATTCTGTCTGTTTTTCTGACTGTGGTCCCAATCCCTGTCATCCTGAATCTGTGTGTTCCTGCCTCTAGCTTCCAAGTCACTGCTCCTGACTCCAGGAGTCTAGATTGGAACTATTCCAGAATCTGACTTTCAGCCTTGGTGGTGATGTGAGCATTACTGGAGAGAAGGGATAAAGAATGTGGCCTTGTTTTTGTGTATATTTATATATATTTAATAATTTTTCCTTTTTTATTGTTACTGTTCCATTTAAGCTGTGTAGCTTACTTTCCAACCTGAAAGTCTCTCTCCCTTATTCTCTCTCCTTTATTTATCAGGGAGGAGGATTAATAAAGAGCATCTGTCATCCATTTAATTGACAGCCCAGTGTTAAACCATGACAGATTTGATCATAGGAGCAATAAGAGAAGGTGAAGAGGGCACTTTACCCACTGAAACTGGAAAGGTAATGCGGGATAGTGAAACTTAATTTGAAAAGTTGTTTTAAATTTCAAGTCAGTTTTATTTATGACCCCATAAACAATAAGGCCACAGACTGTGAACAATATGCAATACTTTGGTATACATCATGCACCAAATTAATTCATTAGGATGAAATCACAATGGAACTATACCCATTAGAACATAGAGTATGGGCCCAACAAAATAGAAACAGATGGAAAACTACTGATGTTAATGTGTGCACTGTATGGGAACAAGGATTTATTTGTGACAGTAACACACATCAAAGTATCTATACATAGATGTCCAGAGTGCCTTCCTATGCAGATGTTATTCCCTCTCTGAATGGTGGTATAATTTCCAAATTAACTTTTACAGCTGAACAGTAAAATAAATAGGTATTAAAATAGAATATGTACAGTATCACAGATTAGGAAAAAAAAAAATACCCCTCATGGTTGTGACCTTCTGTACTAGTGAGTAATGGAAATTGAAGGCCATGTCTCCACCCACTCAAGTCCAAATTCAATAGCTTTAAAAATACAAGGAAGACAGAAGTTGAACACAAAAGTCGTAGTTGACTTAAGGTGGAAGGAAGAAATAGATATGTTTAATAAACATTAATTCCAAGAATGACTTGGTTCCTTCCATTTTTATGTTTCTCTGGAACTTTTTGAGGTTGCATAGTATTTTATTCCACAATTAAATAGTTTTTATTTTTCTTATTTCCAGTTCTCAACATTTCTGTTAGTTAATTAGGAGTTTACCTTGTCTGTACCTAATTCCATTTCATTGGGTTTGAGAGGTGGAGAGTGGGGCACAGAGAGAGTGAGAGAAGAGGAATTGTTTAAGCACTGCTTGTTGCCACAAGAATGTCTTTATCCTTGCTAATACCTTTCTAAAGCCTGATCCTGTAACTACCTACTTTATTCCAATTTTATCCTACCAAGGGCTTTCATGGATTTCGGAGGAATACTGACATGGACAACTGTTTGTAGGACTGAAGCTTCAAGCAGTAATCGTCAAGGGCATCCTGCATTAGTGAGCTGTGAAACAAGTTCTTAAGAAGCACATCACTCTTCAGTTGTGTGGCAAAGTCATATTTCACATCTACATATGTTACTGAAAATTGATCATAAAAGCCCTCTAAAAGGATTTGCCATTTTCAGTTTATAGGTATAATGTATTATGAGATCTCATCTTTTCTTCTTGAAAACAGTAAAAATTTGGACTAACCAAAGGACATGTAATGTCTCAGAAGCAAGATGACAAGCTGGCATTTCTTGGCTTTAGTTAACATTCTTTAATCACCAGACCATGCTGTGGCTCCACTACACTGGGTTCTTCCTGAATACAGCAAAACAGTTGTGCCATTCATAGGAAAATCACCCTTTCCACAACATTTTCCAGTAATTTAAGTTATGGTGGACTGGCACTCAGGAGTTTTGTGCATTTGGTCCTCACCCTTGCTACATTTTCCATACATGGCCTGGAGGAAATCATTTAATCCAGTTTCCTTGATAAATGTGAATAATAATATTTATTTATAACTATAGTTGTATTTTTTTATTTCAGAAAATCTTTGGGGCAGGAATTATTTCATTGGGGCACCTCCTCTTCACGGGGACCCTTAGTTGAAACATTTCTTCTTCTACTCCCTCTCCTAATACTTATTCCCATTAAAAAATAGACTAAGACATTTTACTTTTCAATATAAGTGGTTTTGAAGCTAAATAGAAAAAAACTCATTATTTCCTCTTGTGTAATAATCAATTAATCCATGTTAGTAGACTGATAGAGTAGGCATGCAAGTATTTTCTTACCAGTATAAGATTAACTTGCATTGAAAAAAAAATCAGAAAAATCTCTGAAGCCCAAGTTGGTTTTCTTTTTTTTCTTTCTTTTTTTTTTTTTTAACTAGAGAAATGTGTTTGCTCTTTTATATATACAATGCAAACATCCATGAAGGTTAATTTTTAATTTATAAGATCTTGACAAGAGTATATAAAAGTCTAGATATACCTTCTCATTTTCTCTTTTTATAGATATAGCTTGATGTTTCTATCCTTAACCAGAAAAGTCTTGCCTGCTCATGTTTATGCAAAACAGATTTTTTGGAAGAGGAGGAAAAAAAGGTACTCTAACATCAGAAGGAAACATCAAAGGACTAGTGGCAACATCTTTAGGCTTTTATCAAAGTAGTGAGGGAATGCATTAAAGCAACAATATATGTAGCTTACAAATGATAGCACTATCAAATTCAACGATATGTCTGATGAACATAGAGGACACATTTTACAAAATTCTTTGTTTTAAAAGAAAGGTTCAAACAATGGTTTTGCTTTCAAAACTAAGAGAAATGTTTTTAAACAAGTAGACTCGGGTGTTTAGGTTGTGCCAATCAATGCAGCTGTAGTGGAGTCAAAGGCAGCCCAGCCCACTTACACCTAATGATGAGTTACAGTTTTATATTTTTTAAAGTCAGTTTCTTCAACATAAAAAAATATATATTTTGGAGCTTTTTAATCCTATCCATTTTTGTACCCATATGAAATCTGAGGAACAGAACACTGCGATCTGTCTTAATGAATAAGAAATATAGATAGTTCAGTAACTCAGAAAAATCTCATGAAATGAGGACGTGTGTCTGTAAAATATCTTTCTGACAAACCTGCTTCCCAAATCTATTTCAAGTACATCTAAATTAATTTCACTTATAAAGAAAAAGTTCTTCAATGTTTCCTATTTAGCCCTAAATCTTGCATTTTAAATACAAGTATCATAACTACCACCATGCAAAAATCTCCAGAATTGGGTGAATTATATGAAGACTGTTCTCTATCCCAAACCCTGTGTGGAGCATAGCTGACTGTTCTCTTGAAATTTCTGGCTTTTGAAGACTGAGATAGGAAGAAATACATATTTTTCATCTACCTTAGGAAGATATGGATCCTCTCCCACGCCAAGCAGTAGCAGCTGGCTGCAAGTCCCAGCAAACCCCGGACCCAGATACTGTGACTGCTGGTCCCAGAAAGTCAGCCAACTCTTCCTAGTATTTCAGTAGTACTCACCGCCTTTAATATGCAAAAAGGCTTCACACATTAGGCCATAATATCCAGTTTCACAGCTAAAATAACTGGGAATTCATATAAAGCTTGTTCAGATAGAGCTGGGACTAAAACCTAGTTGTGTTATATGTGTGTGTACATATATATATATATATAAAAAATAATTTCTATAACAAGAGATCTGGTCTTTTGGTTAATGTAAAACAAAATTCTTTGGGTCTAGTTCTTGTGAATTGTTCCTGCTGGATCATTATTATAGGAATTACCTTTTCTGAAACTATTGAACTCTGCTCGAGAAAGACAATGAAGATAGAACAAATGTTCAGCATCACTACACACCTTGTGCATGTCTGTTTAACCCCCCAGTGATGGACTATGTGTATGTCTCCATGTGTAGGGTGATGCAGGGATGCTAAGCAGCTGCTTTGTTTTGATTTGCAGCTCTTACAACACGGCCTGAGGATCTGCAGGCTGTAAGTTCACAGGCAGCTGAAAATCCATGTGGAGATAAAAAGCAAAGGATAAGAATTAGCACAGGGACATGGAAATAATGGGCAGGATCCCAAATCTCAGCTCTTGGAGTTTTATTGCCAGGCATAAAATTTAGGAAAAAATCTAATGGCTTGTCTTTACCATATCATCTTTTTTTTCTGAATAAGGACACTCTCTTCTTCAGTATGGGTGAAGAAGAGCTAAGGTGTTTTTGAGCCTGACAACGATGCCTATGTGCTCAGAGAACAGAAGACTCCTGGGGCAGGAGGACAAAATTCAGGAAGTTGTTATTTTTCTTGTAAGCATAACTCTTAAGCTCATAAGAAAACCAGGATATTGCTTATATTCATCAGGTCCCCAGGCTTGTAAGTGCTCACTACAGCAGAGATTTATGTGTCTTTCTTTCTAATAACTCTACTGTGAGCCAAAACACAAGATGATTTTTGCACATCCTAACTGTTTCATCACAAGCTTTCAAAGCTCTCCCCCTATTTATATCACTTCAAAATGTCACCAGGCCAAATCTGCCCATTAAATCTTATTTAATAATTGCATGAGAGCAACACAGAGAAGTGGTGGTAGAACACAAGCAAGGAATGAAATGGAGTTCTAGCTCAACATCACTACTTATATCTCCCTCCTACCATATTCACAGCCCAACACCTACAACCTGCTTGATCTATGTAGCTGTACTACATGGACAGTAGCCACGTCCCTCCTAAGAGTCTCTGATATACCAGAAACCCAACACTCTATATTATTTGTGAATTCAGAAAAAAATATCAGGATCTGCCTCCTGTGACAGGTTGCTCAGGAGGCACAATCAACCAATAGTTATTATAACTACCAGCTTTACATTGTGGAAGGTTTCCTGCTTTTTGAATATGACTGGAAGTTTTTGAGCTCCCAGAGTGAAACTGATTTTGAAATAAACTGTGAAAACCTTGTTTCTGTAATACTGGTAAAAATCCAATGTATAAAAACCTCTTTGTTAAAACTGTGGAAGTCGAAAGGGCTGAAAAATTTGACAAACACAGATTTCTGACCTGTCTGTTGGAGAGCTTGATTGGATCTCAGATTTATAAGAGAAGTAATAACAAATATAGCTCTGAACTAACAAGAAAGAGAGCAGGAATGAGAGACTGGGAATACACATTCAGTGCCTATTAATTGCCTTGCTATCTGGTCCTCTGTGCTTGTGGGAAGTGATGTTTTAGAAACATTTATGCAGATATCCAGCAGAGAGCATGATAGCCTTTTCAGTAGGATTACCCATACACCTGCAACAGCTAATGAAATAATGTCAACTTTTTATGAATATTCAGAGTGCTTTTGTTAATAATAAAAAAGGAAGGCATTATAATAGCCAGCCATCATGTAGGCTGGCACCAACTGTTCAACTTTTCTAACAGAAAAAAATAATGGTGTGTGAATTGTATTGCTCATGAAAGTGAGGCAGATGTAGGAAGAAGGCAGGCAGAGACTGCAAACACTTGCATCTCACCTCAGGCCCCACCTGGAACACCAGATATTCAATTACCAGGGCTTACCTCTACAATTCACACAACCTTATGCAGCTTTTGCACCACAGGGCCGTGTGGCTAAGGAATAGTTAATATACACAGACAATTTTTCAGGATTGCAGAATGTCTGTAGACCTCAGTCTTTCAATGCAGGAATCCTGAAACAATAGCACTCGAGACCCAAACAGAATAATGTTGTCCATTATATGGGCTAGTTTAAATCCAAAATATTATGCAAAGTTTTGCATTCCTGCAGCAAGTTAACCACGAGGGATTCAGTTTCTAAATGTATCTTAGAGGTATAGAAAGGCACAGTGCAAAGGCACAGTGACTCCTACTTAAGTGTGGCTCCTGTTCTAGAGAAAGCAGAGCAGATAAGCTGCTGTTTATGAAAATGCTGGTCCTACAAAGAGTGATATTTTTTTGGATGAGGGAATTTGCAATTCAGATAACTGAAGGGGTTTAGTTATCATGCTGCTAAGTAGGAAATACCTAACTTGAAGAAACTTCCCCCTCCACCCTCTCTTCCTAATGTCTCTCAAAGAGCAAAGGCAGACAGACATTTGGAGCATCCAGATGATTAAGTTAATCTTTTTTCTAATTGGATCTTACACACTTATCAGAATTCTTTGTCCTGATTAGGCAAACTGAATTAAATTGCAATGACATAATTATATAATATTCTATTAATACAAAAAGAATTATTAATTCTCTATATTTCAAAATGTCTACTATTACTGGTGGGTTTGTCTCTTATTCTGACCTTTGTCACAAATATTCTTTCTGTACAGGCCTCCTTTTCAGATTCAGCCCTACTATGGTGCAAGTTAGAGATCCCCTAAGATGAAATGACCAAGGTGTTTGGCAGCTCAACACAGAATCACTGAATTATCAGAGTTGGAAGGGACCTCTAGAGATCATGTAGTCCAACTCTCCACTAAAGCAGGATCACCTAGAGCACATTACATAGGACTGCATTCAGGCAGGTTTTGAATACCTCAAGAGGAGGGGACTCCACAACATTCCTGGGCAGCCTGTGCCAGTGCTTGTCACCCTCCCAGCAAAGTTTTTTTTTTATGTTTAAATAGAACTTCTTATGTTCTGTCTTGTGCCAGTTGCCCCTTGGTCTGTCACTGGGAACTACTGAGAAGAGTCTGGCTCCATCTTCCTTGCACCCAAACTTTAGATACTTTTAGACATTAATAAGGTCTCCTCAGCCTTCTCTTCTCCAGGTTAAAGAGTCCCAGCTTTCTCAGCTTTTCCTCATAAGAGATGCTCCAATACCCCCAGTCATCCTTGTTGCCCTCTGCTGGACTCTCCCTGGCAATTTTCTCTCTTGAGATGGGGAGCCCAAAACTGGATGGAATATTCCAGCTGTGGCCTCACCAGGGCAGAGTAGAGGGGCAGAATGACCTCCCTCAACCTGCTGGCCACAGTCCTCTTTATTCAGACTAGGATTCTGTTGGCCTGGCCTTTACACAAATGTGAAAGAGAAAATCTCTTTCCCATCTTTGTGTTCAATAAATAATAAGTAACTGATTTTATAATGTTAAATGTTAATTTATAAACAGTATGTATACATAATATACAAATACACATGTATGTATTTCTGTTTCTGATACATGCCTTCCTATAGATGGACAAACATACATGGAGGCTGTGAAGTAGATAAACAGACTTGTAGTTTATGTCAAAACCCCCCATGCACTTGAGTTTCTAGAATTTATATGGATTGGTATTACTGGCTTCAACATGTATTCTTTTGTATCCTGAAACGAGCAAGCAAATTATATAATTATTGCTGATATTGCTAAACTAGCTCTTCCCTCAATCTGAGATTAAAAATCTGCCTTCTTTCTTTGCTTCAAATTATCATCTTGGTCTCTCACCACTTTTCCCTTAGTAGGACTCTGTAGACAACAAAATCTCTCTCAGAGTGAGGCAGGAAGAGTCAGCTCTATTAATCAGTCCATGATCACAAATAAGAAAGCTCCAAAACACAGCTTTAATAATCATAAGATATATCTGAATAAACTGCACCTAAATATCTGAAATAAGTGCATAGACCAACTAACTCCTCATGAAGCCAGAACGTTGAGCTGTCTGAAGCACTATTTAAATTTCTACCCAGTGAAAACAAGTTTCAAAACCTTCAAGAGCTACATTGATAACCCTAGTGAACAAACTAGCTGAACACAACTGGCGTGAGATTTTCTTCTCCATTGTGGAGTTTCACAGGCATGCAAACACTATTAATCTTCAGCATGTGTTACACATGGAGCAGGACATTGGTTGATGCAAGGAAATAACAATCCTGGCATCACAACATAGGATAACAGAATCATAGAACAGCTTGGGTTGAAAGTGACCATTAAAGATCATCTCATCCAAGCCCCCTGCAGTGAACAGAGACATCTTCAAGTAGATCAAGCTCCTCAGAGCCCTATCCAATCTGACCTTGAATGTTTCCAGGGATGGGGCTTCTGTCACCTCTCTGAGCAACCTATTCCATTGTGTCACCACCATCATTGTAAAAATTTTTTTCCTTATATCTAATCTGAATCTACCCTCTTTAGTTTAAAACCACTAGTGCTTTTTCTGTTGCTGTACACCCTACTAGAAAGTTTGTCACCATCTTTCTTGTAATCCCCCTTTACACTACTGAAATGCTGGAATAAATTCTCTCTGAAGCTTTCTCTTCTCCAAGTTCAACAATCCCAACTCTGTCAGCCTGTCTTCATAGGAGAGGTGTTCCATCCCTCTGATCATTTTTGTGGCCCTCCTCTAGACCTGCTCCAACTGGTTTAAGTGGTTCCTGTGCTGAGGACTCCAGAGCTGGACACAGTATCCCAGTTGGGGTTTCACTGGAGCAGAGAGGGAGAATTACCACTATTGACTTACTGGTCACCCTTTTGTTGCAGCCCAGGACACGGTTTTCAGGCCTGTGAGCACACGTTGCCAGCTTATGTCTCACTTTTTCATCCATTTCTGAAGTTGTGGATCAGTGCACTTCTGCTGGAAGCAAAAGATTCATACACATGTCCTTTGAGAGTTATGCTTCACTTTTTCTTCAGGACATTCAGTGCAAATGAGCTGTTTATAAGTATGAAAAATCACCACCATGGAAAGGTATATGGGCTGCAAAATACCATAGACAGTGGCCACTCTCAGGAACGCTTCTGTCTAGGTTTATAAGTGCGAACTTAGAGGGGAAAGATGGCTTAAGACAATATTAGCTCAGGCATTCAAGACCATATGGAGACAGGGCACACGAAGCTAGCATTAAATGCATGCTTCTGCTACCTTAGACATCTGTTCATGAACTTGGAGAGTCACTGTGCTTTCAATTTCTTGGTTAAAGTTACATAAATTAGCATGCTAACTCTCATAAATTCAAGTGACCTGTAACATGAATTACATAATAGTAATCATTAGATTTGGGTTTAGGTCTAATCCTGCTAAACTTGAAAATATTCACACTTTATAAAAACATAGCACTGACATTAAAATCACAGAAAGGAGGCCATAATAGAACAAAGTTAGGATCAGTCTTTGAATTTCTTTTCACTTGGATGAGGGTAGCAGCTTCACAGTCTGTACAGGCACAAGTACTTCAAGGAAATGAGACTCAGCAGAACAAGGAGTTGGGTGCTGATCTTTACCACACAAAGAGAAGGGTGACTGATGCAGACTGATGCTACCTGTCACTTTGGATACTACATACCATGACTGCCTGGCTTTGTTGACCTCTTGTGCTTACTTTCTATCCCACTGTTAGTTTTTATGAGGATTGCAATAGTTCAGCAATTTGTGAGTTCTTATCGCATTATATTATCCTGTTTTGTGTCAGAGTATTTGAAATATCACTTCCACCAATTGTAATTATATTTTCTGGAGGTATTAGTATAATTTGAAGAGCAGAGTGTTTGTCATGTCCCAGCATCAGAACAAGAAGCCTCTATTCCATGCCCCAGCTGGATCAGTCCTTTTTAAATACCTGATTTTTATGGAATTCAGCAAAAAGTGACTACTAAATATATCCTAAGCACCACTGTGGATCTGTGTTTTATAATCCTGTTATTACATATCAATGAAGAAAAGTAATCCAATCTATTTACATGTCTCAAATGGTGTCCATTTTCAGGTGTTCATGAAAAGCAAGGGAAATTATGTGATCATGAGAACAGACATACAAACAGACTAAATAGTGATGGATTCACTGAGATGACAGTTAGTGACTAGCAGCTTCCAGCTGGAAGTTACTGATAGTGAAATAGGAAGTTCCAAATAGCAGTTCTCTGAAGATGTTTTACTTTATTGTTCTATAACATTCAGGTGTAAGTATTCCTTACTTGCACAGTCAGCACATCTTTAGTGATGCATTCCACAGGCATATAAATTTGTGCTCAAAAATCTCAAATAACAACAGTAATTATATGATATTTTAAGTTTCCACGACAATTTTTCTCACATTTGTTTGACAAAAAGGTGCAAAAGAGCAATGATACTCCAAGATTTTTCAGCAGCTGCTGAATATCTATGTCCTTGAAGATATTTTATATAATTTCCTTTATAAAAGTTGTTAACAATTTCCAAATATGAAATCATTGTTATCCTCATTTTCACTCACTCTTGGCACTGCTCCTTAACATACAAATGTGATGTCATTTCTCCTTAGCTAAAACTTGTAATAAAATGTAATTGGAATTATATGCATTCAGAAATAGCAAAGTGGAGAAAAATAATGAAGTCAATAAAATTAACATGAAAGAAGATCTTTAAAGTCCTGTGGGAAAAAAATGATATAAAAATGTTTGTGCATAAAAATAATCAACTTTAAACATTATTCAAACAAAAGCAAATAAATTGTTTCAATAATTTTCTGACATAAATAATTATGATAATTCCAAAAATTGAATTTTCAAGAATTAAGTTTTATCATTATGTATGAGATTACATTATTAAATCTAACAGGAACTCTACAGTTTGGCTCTAACCCCGTAGAAAAGGTTTGTATCATTTAAATACGATTTGAATGAGGGGGAGGACATCTTGCACGTTACTGCATCTATTTCATCTTTAATTTAACTCTGAGGATTTTGCAGCATGAGCAGGACTCATGCACATACAAGAAAAAGATAAATTTTATTAATTCAGTTTGGTTAAAGAGTAGGAGTATTTCAAGTTTTTATCATGTTAGTAACTGTAAAGATAAACTAAAATTCCTGTTGGTGTTAATCATTGGTTGGACATCTTCTTTTAAGGACTTCTCTATAAAGCACAAGAAGCTGCAGACCTAATCAAACGTCTAGTAACATATATGCTCCCTTTCCCTGAAAAAACTACAGGCACTTCCACTGATTTACTCCTCAGGGGAGGGAGCCAGTATTTAGGTTCTGTCTTTTCTCAGGTATTCTTTTAAGAAAGAGTAACTTTCTTTCCAGCTTCCAAACAGCTCATGGATCCTCTGGTTAGGAACCCCAAATAATCAACTCTGAGACGAAGCAAGAAAACACCCCAGAAGTATTTGGCACACACGTGGCAGTCAACCCAGTTGCCTGTGGGTCCTTAAATAGACTGGGAAACAGCTTCTGTTACTGTGGTACCAGCCTCACAGTTATCTCCACTCAGTTCAAGGCATCCTTCCTTGAGTGGGGTCACAAGCAACCAGATACCAGCAGCAGAAATTATGTTACCCCAAAGGTCATGCAATATCTATGCAAAAAGAACTTGAAAATTTCTCACACTGCAGTGGAGAGGCTTTTATCACAATTAAATGTGTTAATGTCAATGAGCTACAGATGCTGTTAATTACACAGTTTTTCAGTTATCCAACATGCATAACGTAAGTGACCATCCTTATCTTTATATGCTGGTCACTTTGGATGAGATCATGGTTTGCTATAACTTGTTTCATTAAATCCTGAGATATAGTAGCTGAGTATCTGGATCCCTTTAATTAAAGTTTATATGGCATCATATTTTATACAACAGAAATCTCAGCTGTCTTTACCAAAGTTCTGCAGGAAAGATAGCCTAACACTAGCAATTAAAACTGAAAAGAAGCCACCCTTATTTGGAGTTGACAGTGGACTCTAAGAAAATGCAGCCTGAGTCATGCTGTTATTACTCAAAGTCATCACATTTCACTGTCCTATTTGTAGAATTTTTTTTAATAGATGTATAGCACAGAAACTGAAGATTGAAGAAGTTTAAAATGAAAAAGAACATTGACATTTTCTGCTAGAAGTTTTATTTTAGAAGGGAAGCAAAATTTACTTGATTGACAGATTACATTTTGTTTAAGTAAACATGTGGAATGGCAATGTTTTTAAATTTTATCAACAGCTTCCTGTTCATTTTATTCTATAAATCATTCCTACTTCTCATCCTTTTAGTCTGCTATCTAATTCATGTTTCTGTTGGGTGATGAATTGCCTGGTTTTGAAAGCATTGTCTTTTTCTTTATGCTTTCTCTCCTTTTTTCCCAGTTTCCCACATCTAATGTTAGACTTCTAACACAGTCCACTGACCTCTTTTATTTACCCTCAAAACATCTATGGTACAGATAAAGGAATTGCATTTCTGGGAAAAAAAATAGAAGAATATTTCATGCTTAACAGGGCTATTAATTACATTTAGCCAATGGAAATTAAGAAGAGAAAAAGTGCAAAGTTATCTGAAAGGTATTTCCACTTTTCCAACAAATTACTCACATGATACACATGAAGTGAACTTCCACTTTCAGCACTGTCACCATCGGTTTATATTATTATCATAAAAAAGTAAAGTTTCCATTTATTATCTGTCTGTTTTCAAATCATGCAAATGGGAACATCTGCAGTAAAGTCTGTTGCTGAACTGGTTTGCAGTGGAACTGCATGTGGCTCTCTGCATCCATCTAACTGGCTCTGAAACTGTCTGCAAAACAGTCTGAACTTTTTTTTTTTTTTTTTTTTTTGAGTTTCTATATATCTTGCAAAACTTTCAGCACTTCCTTTTTCAGAATAGGCTGTGAAGCATGAGAAGACTCTTCTCACTCTTCCTTCTTCCATTGCCCACACTCAGGCTTTCAGCTATTTCTTAGGACTCTGAGTTAACAAGGAAGTTTGGAGGAGCTTGGCAAAGTTAATAACATATATTAGATTCAAACTGATCCAAGATATATAGTGAAGAACTTTGTCTCAGGACAGCAAGGGTGTGTTCCCATGTAATGACTGAGGGTCTAGGTCACTTTGGACAATTCCTGCCACCTCTCTTTGCCATCTTGCTGCATTTTTGCCTGCCTTCCCTAATACATGATAAATTTTTCAAAGCAAGCCCTATTTTTGGCCATGCATTTTTACCCAGCGGAATTCATCTTGCCCAAGTATACACACTTCAGAGTTAACCATCTCTGCCTGAGGTGATCGTCTTACTGGAGTGAGATGTCCAGGAGGTGATTTGTTTGACCAGCTGTAGACAGGTAAATGAGGACTGCACAGAGGTCTCCTGAGCTCCCATCTCACTTCATCCCTTAAAGCCTTTGCAGCACATCCAGCTACACAGGGAAGTGAAGAGGGTGATGCCACTTGTGCGAAGCCAGGCACCTGGATTAAACACTCTCTGAAGAAGAGAGGCTTTTAAACATCATGAGAAACTGATGAAAATGACAACTATTTCCTACAAGATGAGAAGTCTGCGACTTGAGAATCAGCTTGCCCTTAGCCTACACTTAATTTTTTTTCCTGAAGGTAACACCAAGCCAACAGATTTTGAACACACCTCTATAGTCTCTTCAAAGATGAAAAGATAATAGATCCCAATGGGTATGGCTGCTTTATCAGTAAGGTTATTGTGCACTTGGCTGTGCCTGGTTTTGCAAGCTCTCCTTTACTGAACCATGGTGTAATGATAGTCTGCAGGAAAGAGTTTGTTCAGTTCCCAACTTTGTGCTGACAGCAGCCTGCAGCACTCTGCTGCTTCCCCTGCTTTCATGACTCAGCAGAATTTGTCCCACTGGAACAAGTCCAGTTATAGGCAAAAGCAACCACAGCATTGCCCAGCCCAGACTGCCTACCAACTAGGTAGGCAACATAGTGGTACTGTCCCAGGAAAACTTCAAAAGTAACAGAATGACTGTGAAACAAATCCCGGGCCTCTGCCCAATTGCTCAGCACTTGCTACTCCAAGGTGGCTTTGTGGTGACACCACACTCCTATGCTTTTGTGCTAAAAGGATCCTCACAGCAATGCTCCCTTTCTCTTTTGTTGCAGGGAAAACAACTGCTAGTGAAAATCTTGTGCACTGGCAGTACAGCCCTAAGAAGGTGAAGCAGCTCAGAGTGATGGATTACAGCACAACACAACAAGGAAAAAGTCAACCTTGTCTTTTACTGACCTGGTTTAGAAACTTCTAATTTGCACTTTTGTTTTCTTAAATACTTGTTCATTTACAGTTCTGCATGCCCTCACACATGCATTCATCCAACACTACCAGTTATCCTGGAGCAGAGTACCTGTGTCTCCAGTAAGCAAGTGTTATTCCCCAAGGCTGGTGATCACCTATTTCTTATCCCACTCAGCAAAACTGTTGGGTATTCTTGAGGAGGTTGGAGACCATGCATTCAGTCAATATGAAGAGAAAAAAATGGTTTCTGGTTTCAAATCCAACCTTATTACTTTTTTTTTTTTTTTTTTTTTTTTTTTTTTGTGTGTGTGTGTGTTATTTTCCTTCCATACAATTGCATGTGAGTTCCAGAATCCAAGTTTTGGTTTAAATTAAGGAGTTGTGTCCTATTTGTGTCTAAAACAGGTAGGCTGATCACTCTGTGTTACATCTTGCTCTTCCACAATGACAACTTGCTTCGCCCAGATGTCAAACTTTCAGAATGACCATGATAAGATGAACTAACTAGGATCATGTTTATAATCTGACTTGGGATAAATAAATCTGGATATTTAAAATTTACCTTGATTTAGAATTAGGCACCTAAATTAATACTTAGTCCTGCCAGTTGCCACAGTAGTACCAGAACACCTTAGTGTATAGCTCTCCAAAAGTCAGTTGCCCCCCTTGGCATTCAAGCAGCATACTGACTTTGATGTTGAATTATACATTCAGAATATTCTTGTGAGAACCACAAAAGTGACTCAAGAATGCCAGCCCCCACTGTTCTTAATGTAGACCATGGTCTTAAATCACTTTTAGGCTTTGAAATTTCATCTACATTTTGGACATCCAAACTTGAGAGATTTATCCATGACCGTGGAGGCAAAAAGACCAAGTATGATTAAATTCTTTAAATACCAAATAGTATTTATAGGTCTGAGGAATAGAGGGGCATTATTGTTGCAATTTTTTCTCTGGATCATTGTTTTTTATTTTCTTTTCCCTTGGGGATAAATTGCCTATATTTAGAATCAAGTTTTTATGGTGGAGAGTGTAAATGTGAATGAATATAGCTGTCTAAACATCCCTAGACACAGACATAACATCTGTACACACATCACTGTTAGAGTCCCCACAGTTCTAAAAATCCTTTCACAATTAAATAAAAAATGAAGGAATGGAAGGGGAAACCTGCAAAATGGAGAAGTGTGATGTGATGTAAATATTATTTGAATACAGTCTTGCTCTGAATTTGTCAGCAAAAATTCCACAAGAGAAGCTTTGTGTAAACAATCGTTAAAGGACATATACTGTTTTATGTAGTACAACATTTAATTTTATAAAACAGGGAAATTATATCTTCTTGTCCCCTCAGATATTAAGTTAATGGTCTAACTTCAACCCAGTTATCTGTGGTACAATTCAATGGCTATAGAAGTACAATAGCTTAGTTGTAATGCTGTCCAAATCCAGATGGCATTGAAAATATCTTTTTAAGCAATCAGTTCCTGCCACAAAAAATGCACTGCGAGTTCAATGGCAGTAAATATTCAAGCATTCAAATTGATTACGAGTGACTGCACAATTAAGCACTGTTGAGCAGTCACTGCTCCTGCACACCCCGCCGGGAAGCCGGGAGACGCCCACCGGGATAAGGTGGCTGCTTGGGCTCCCCCCTGAGCTGTCTCCACTGCTGAGAGGCCCTGCACCCACTCCTGTGGGCTCTGAACCCCTGTTAGACTCTACAAGCTGGTTGTCCCCACTGCTGAAAAGCAGAATGATCCCTGGAGGCAGGTACTTGCCTGTCCCTGTACTCACCCCCGCTCCTTACCCATAGTGTGGGTGGCAGACGGGACCAGCCGGCTGGAGACCAGTAATGCTGAGGGAAGCAAGCACCCGGGGTTTTTACAGATACTGCTTCCCTTCCCATGAAGGGTGGCGACAAGGTTTGCCTCTTAAGGAACTACTAGAAATTTGGTTCTATATTTGACTTTTGATGGCTGTTAAAGACAATTGCTCACAGCAAAGTTTGCGTCACACCACCTTCCCCTTACAAGCAAAATGTATTTTTTTGGAAGTGAGGTGGAAATTTCAGCTATTACTTTAACAGCTTTAAAATTCACATAAATATATAAAAAACCTGCCCTAAAAGCTATAGCATAATAATATTCCATGTGCTGAGACAAAATTAATACGAGATGAGATGTCTCTTTCATCACAGCGGGGAGACTCAGGAAAAGAAACCCTGAATATGGATCAAGGTTTTTGGGCATTTAAAAGGGCAGCTCAGGTGTATGTGGTGTTGAAGACATGTTTATCTTGGACTGAGATTAAAAAATTCTGTAATTGGAATAGGCTCTTGTAATGCAGTAATTTTGTCCAAATTATGAATAACTTGAAATCACGCTAAGTCCCTTAGGTCTTTTTTTTTTTTTATCCTTTAAATACTACCTATATGCTAAAGCCTTGAAGGAGACAATTTTGTTTCTTTTAATCCCAGTTTTTATAGCTGCTATGACTGCTATGGAAATATTTGAATCTTCAAATATTTTCAAAGATGGGAGTTAGATCCCTGAGTCCTGTTCAGGAAACACCCATTTTCTCTCACACCATATTATTCTCTGTGTAACCTTAGAGTAAAGAATTCATCTAACCCTTAATGAGAAGCAAGATTTGAGATACACAGGCAATGAGAAATGAGCTACTTCATAGTATTTTCCAGTTTTAATTACTCTTTACTTCACAGATGCTAGAACACTTTGAAAATCTCACACACAAAAACTTTTGGTGCACTGCTCAAACCTAAAAGCAAGGGGGCTGAAGCTCAAGCATCAGCTCACAAGTTTTATAGAAATACTGAAAGAAGTTAATGGTGCCTCTGATCTCAGCAGCCAAGAAAATTGCCTGGTATAGTAAAAAGCCATACAGGGAAGAAAACATCAGACAGTTCAGACACTGTCCACCTCAGACACTGAAACAGAGATGCTTTCCTTTCTCTCAAAACTGCTGAAGATGCCATTGCTTTTCTCACAGCATTGCAAAACAAAAGAACTAAAATTCATTGGACCTGCTGTTTCTCTCACCTGAGCTCTGCTCTAGACAGGGACAGACCCACTCCCCAGGGGAAGCTTGAAAAGCTGAGATGGATTCAAAGCTTGACAAACAAGACAGTCTTCACAGATTTTTTTTTTTTGCTTTTTTTGGGGGGGCAGGAGGGGGCTTGTTGTTTTTTTAAATGAGAAAAATTGTTTAGAAGTCCAAACAGAGAAATTTCTGGTAAGTGTTATAAAAAACATCATAGAGGGGGTCAGGGTGGCAAAGGGGGCAGAAAGGGAAAGCCTGGCCTTAGGGAAGAGAAAGATATGGACTAGTCACTGTCTTCTTGGTTGGCCAATGGTACATTAGCAGATGAAATATATAAAGCATTCTCCCTTTTGTTTGTGGCTTCTACCTCACTGATTTCCATGAGAAATGGCTGGTCAGGACTCTTTGTTCAGCATCCTTTTGCCCTCTAGCATCCTGCCACCCTTTTCCCTGAGATAATTCCTTGTTCTTTTGCTTAAGGAATGCACTTTGTGAGATAGTACAAAAACTATTGATAACAGAGGTCAGCTCCATCCCCTCCCCAAGGCATGAACATTTCGTTTTTTCACTGATAGAGAAACAAATAAATTAATATCCTATTATTGTAATACTACCCTGCTACATAAAAATTTCACCAAAGAATCTAAAAAGTCTTTGTCCTGGTAAATATTGGGGTTTTTAAGATACTCGCTAGTAAAGTAGGTATACTTTCATGCACTGTTTAATAATAAAAAACAGAAGCAGAGATTTCAATCCCCAAATCTAATTATTGACATCCTTTCCTTCTCCCTTTCTGGCACCTAATTTTTTTTTTAATTACTATTTTCCCTCACAGATCCATTTAGCCCAAATTTTACTAGTAGTCCTAGTAAGGCACTGGGCAATGGAAAACAGGCTGAATGAAACCATACCAAATTAAGATTATGTCTAAGAGTCTGGATTTAGCTAAGTTTACAGCCTTTGAGATATTCAAGCACACAGTATCAGTCAAATGAAGACCTTACATTAGAAAGCATCCATTTTTTAATCAAAGATACATAAGATTATGCTGAAATGGCTTTTTTTTTTTTTTTCAGGGAAGCTGAACGGAAGCTCAGCACTTCCTTGACTGCAGGCCAGCATGGATCCAGCCCCTGGGTCCCTTCCTATGGGAACACCAGGCAGAGAGACCTCTTTTCAAAGGAGGTCATCCTTTGAAACAGGAACTGACTTTCAGCAAACAAGACTCCCCTCTCCTTTGCAGCCTTCATGCACTTTCTATTAGGAAGCAACGCAAAGGGGTTCATTCTAATTCTCATCTGCTAAACGTCCTTAAAAGCCTGAAGTTGTTTCTGTTCTTACTAAAAGACAGGAACTGAGCACATTTGAGAGACAGGACTGTCCTTCAGCTCTTCTTCCTCTGCCTTTCCCATATATGGGTAGTTCTGCTGTCAAACTGAATCCAGTTTTACTGTAGAAGAGTAATTTTGATTACCAGGGGTAGAAAGTGTGAACTCCCTGTGTGTTTCTGGGAAACTTTCTGTGGGATAACAAGGTCTAAGCAACTTCCCAGGTGCACTCATCTTGCTGCTGTTTCTCTGGAGAGGAGAAAATGTGGATATCAGGGCCAGAGGTGCAGCTGCCTGCGGGAGAGTGGGAAGGAGGAGTGGGGAATAAGAGGCTACCATTGGCATTTGCAAGAGAGAGGAAAAAAGCTGGGGTTGCCTGCTGGAAAGGGTGATCTCAAGGGAGTTCATATCCCAGCCTAGGGATCCAGACTCGCATCTAGCTGCTACAGTCAG